>NW_007111385.1:0-889 GCF_000164805.1 Carlito syrichta
AGGATCACCGGAATCCAGCAGGTTGAGGCTGCAGTGGCCGGGAACGTGCCACACTGCACTCCAGCCTGGACACCAAAGAGTAAGACTCTGACTCAAAATAAAAATAAAAATGAATAAATAAATAAGAATATGATTAAAAAGTCTGGGTTCATATTCCAGTTTCACTCCTACCGGCTGTACAGGTTTACAAACGTCATTAACGTCTGTAGTCTTCAGTGCTCTGCTATAAAATGGGAACAGCATGTGCATATTATTGGGTAGTTATAGAGATTCAAAGAGAGTATTAATCATGGCTTCCGTATATTTTCAATTTTGGATATTACTGAATGTTATTTAACTGTCTTTGTCTGGAAACAAGTAATCTAGTAAAAAAAGAAAGAGCAAAAACGCAATAAAATAAAATAGAAATGAGAAAGAGTACTTTCAGTTGTCTCCCAGATGATGTAGAATTTTGGGGAATTGACTACATTCCTCTTAGGAGATTCATTTTTCAGATCTCAGGGGAAAGGTTTTCTCATTCCTTTCCACAGACCTCAGTATTTTGGATTCAAAGTTTTATATCAGTATAATAGTGCACCGTTCTGTGTTCTCATAGTAACTCCTGGATCCCTTTCATGTAGAAGTTCATCACAAATAACTGTAATTGTAGTCATTATCCACAAAATATTCAATGAACAACTGGTGGACTGTAAAATAATTTTGTTTATTTCTGTTCCTGGAACACAGCAGCCATTCAAAAATATGTTTTCTGTATAGAAATGCAAATTGTCCAATGCCCAGAGGTTTTCACACACTCTTCAAGTGTGAACACATCCCAGTCACTCCTTACTGGGCATGGGAGGGGAGGTCAGCGTTGACATGGGATTCAAGCAGACCCTCATTATTTGCC
>NW_007111386.1:0-591 GCF_000164805.1 Carlito syrichta
GTGACCTCAGCCATCATCATAAGAGGATGACTCCTTAAGTTTTCTCTACACATTAGATTCTCTCCTGAGCTCCAGGGACATACTTTCACCCCATTTCGGATTCTGCAAGCCCAGAATACACTCATTTTCTTCCACAAAAGATGTACTTAAACCTATCTTCCAACGATATTCCCCATCTCCGTGGAGCCAGCCTAGACACCAAGCTGGGCCTTTTTCTTGGCTTCTGCACTTAAGTGTCTGTTCCACTCTGATCTCATCAGTCAGCAAGTCTTTTGGATTCTCCCTCCTGCGATTCCTAAAGTTCTTCCCAGCCTTTACCCATTTCCTTGGTGTAGAAGGTAAGACCCTCAAATCTCTCATCCTGTTTACTCAAATAGGATCATGGGTCACAAGAGAATACTTTCTGAGAAATGCATCATTAGGCAATTTTGTGGTTGCACAGACATCATGGAGTATACATACACAAACCTAGGTGTTACATCTATTTTATTGACATATATATATTTCATATAGAAAACCAAGTGTCCCAGCACCTTGGTGAACATCAGTCATCTCCCCTGCCTGATCTGCAATGCCAGGATCAAGTGCCAT
>NW_007111387.1:0-1064 GCF_000164805.1 Carlito syrichta
CCCTAACATTTATTATTTACTGTTCTTAGAAACATGCCAGTCTTTTTGAGAAGAAATCTATTTTTTTTTTTTTTTGAGTTGGAGTCTCACTCTGTCGCCCAGACTGGAGTGCAGTGGCCGCTCCCGGCCACCGCAGCCTCGATCTGCTGGGCTCCAGCGATCCTTCCGCCTCAGCCTTCCGAGTAGCCGGAATTACAGGTGCACGCTACCATGCCCGGCTAATTTTTTTATTTATTGTTGAGATGAGATCTCGCCTGCCCAGGTGGGTCTCGAACCCGCGGACGCAGGCATTCCACTCACCTCAGCCTCCCAAAGGCGCGGGATTACAGGCTGAGTCACCGAGTCCGGCTGAGAAGCAATCTATTTAATGATGCCCCCATTCTTGGAATTGAGTAGGTTTGGGATTTTTTCCATTGTTTGAATTAATGATGTTGTTGGTAGCCATGCACTTTAATCTTTGTCTAAGGCTTCAATTAGGATGGATCTCTGAAAATGAAATTCATGGACACAGGGCCTACACTTTGTTTAAAGCCTTTTGATAACTGTGGCCAATTGAGAGTCCCCAAATTTATACTAACAGACATATGACAGTCCATTGGTTTATGAAAATTCCTTTTCTCCATGTGCTCACCAACATTGAATGATTTAGTGGAAAAGAAAGCAAAAATAATTTGCAAACATATATTTGATAAGTTTAAAATGTCACAAGTTTCATTAGTGTTTATTTATTTATTGAGTTGGAGTCTCACTCTGTCACCCAGACTGGAGTGCAGTGGCCGCTCCTGGCCACCGCAGCCTTGACCTGCTGGGCTCCGGCGATCCTTCCGCCTCAGCCTTCCAAGTAGCCGGAATTACAGGCATGCGCTACCACGCCCGGCTGATTTTTTGATTTATTGTAGAGATGAGGTCTCCCTGCCCAGGTGGGTCTCAAACCCGCGGGCTCAGCAATCCACTCATCTCAGCCTCCCAAAGGCACGGGATTACAGGCTGAGACACTGAGCCCAGCTAGTGTTTCTTTAACTACAGAGAAAATGCCATTTTTCTTTTCTATTTTTTTTATTTAA
>NW_007111388.1:0-824 GCF_000164805.1 Carlito syrichta
TCACTAAAACATGCACGTATCAGTGTGCACCCATCGTGCACACGACACGACACAGACACGCAGCCACCTAGACCCACATGCATGCGCCGTCCACCTCAAATCAGTGTGGGACACACCATGCATACATATGTAGAATGTTTGAGCTCCGAAATGCTGAACATACACACAGACTGTGCACAGAGTTATTTATAAAATTCCAGAGGTGGAAGAATGGGGAGCGAGCGGTAATTGCTACACAGTGGTCTCCTGAGAGGCAGAGACTGGAGGGAGGAGGTGCCAAGTGCTTCACCTATGGAGAGAAGCACAGCCCAGTCCAGTGAGCACAGTACTGGGAGAAGTGTCTCGGGGGTTTCTGACGTGGGGTCCCAGAGAGAGTCCCTGCAACCCTCGGTGCATGTGCATGCGTGCGTGTGCACGCACCCCCACCCACATACACACACACACACACACACACACACACATGGGCCAGGGGCGAGCCCACTCCCACAGAATAAAACAGCAAGGAGTCAGGCAAGCAGTCAGTGGCTGGGGCAGGAAAAGGTCATCCCTGGCGACAAGCGTTGGTGCCAGAAGAACAGTGGGGCCCCGCTGGTGGTGTGGCTGGTTGGTGGGGGACGGCACCTTCCAGAAGGGCAGCCTCCGCCCAGCTGTGATCCTTCTACATCTTATCTTTCATGTTTGCATCTCATTGATGGTTCTGATGATGATGTGGGGCCATCCAGGGTGTGCCTTAGGTTCCAGTCCGAACCCACAGACCTAGTGACCCTGTGTGGGGGGCAGGGTGAGGGTGCGGTGGTGGGGGCAGGGTGAGGGTGGTGGCGGCG
>NW_007111389.1:0-737 GCF_000164805.1 Carlito syrichta
AATTATGAATAGTAGATTTTATCTAATTATTGCAATAATTGCTAGACCAAACAGTTTGAACAATGGTGAGAAAATAAATATTTGAAAACATAATTAAGGAGCTGAATTTACTTGATATATATAAAAACATGAACCCACCAATTGGATGCTACTAATTTTTCTCCTACTACACAGGAAATATGCCCATTAATGCCAACATAATGGGCTACAAAGCAAATATTAAGACATGCAAAGGATTGTAATCATACATAGGTGACTAGTACAAGTTACTCATAAATTTAACATAAAAATAAAGATTAGAAATTCGTTTTGATTATTTTATCTTGAACCCCTGTTCACTTATTCAAACAATTTTTTTCTCTGTGAAACTAAGTAGAACTGAGGAGGAATCAAAGAAATCCTCATATATTAAACTCTTAAATAGAATCTTTGAATTCAAAGTAAGGGTCAATAGAAGAGGCACAGGTTGTGAGGCTTTTCCCAGCAAACAAAACCACTGAGGCAGTCCTGCAAATCAAGGAGGATGGCAAATGCATTTTTTTTGAGTTGGAGACTCAAAATTATATAATTATATATTGATATAATTATAATTAATTATTAAAAAGAAAAATACAGCTGGACTCGGTGGCTCAGCCTGTAATCCCGCGCCTTTGGGATGCTGAGGTGAGTGGATTGCCTGAGCCCGCGGGTTCGAGACCCGCCTGGGCAGCGAGACCTCATCTCTTCAATAAATAAAA
>NW_007111390.1:0-800 GCF_000164805.1 Carlito syrichta
GTGGAAGGATCACCGGAGCCCAGAAGGTGGATGCTGGAGTGGCTGTGAGAGTGTGTGCCGCTGCATTTCAGCCTGGGTAAAGGAAGGAGACTGCAACTCCAAAAAAAAGTGGCCTTACGGGAGTATCGTAGAAGGCCAAACAAGGTCGGCTGAACGGTTGTCGCTGTGATGGTTGTCCTTCCTTCTGGAGAATGTGATTTATTCCTTATTTGTCTACCCTTTCAGAATGGAACACGTCTGTTCGGGAGCTCCTTAAGGGAAAGACATGGAAGAGAAACCTCAGCGACGTCACGTCTGACGTTTCATATACCTTTTTTATTTTTCTCTGTGACCCTTTTTTAGACTTTTTCTCTTACGGTGGATGACTGTGACCTTCGTGCTGTGGTTCCTCCGATATCCTCCTTGTTCATGTCTGTACATAAACGTCAGTTCTGTGTTTATCTCTGTCTTTATTTCGCATAGACCGATGTAGCCGCTACGGTCAGCTTTGTCAAAAATAGCTCTTCCCGCTGGATTGTTTTTGCCTTCGATTCCAGAATCCGTTGCCTGTATCAGTGTGGAGTGATTCCTGGACCCTTGGTCCTCTTTCTTGGCTCTATCTGTGTGTCCCGGTCACGCCCACGCTGCACTTTCTCGGTTACTATAGTGAAAGGCTTGAGATCAGGCAACCGTAACCCTCCGATTTTGTTATTTTTCAAGATTATTTCTGCTAGTCTAGACGTGTGTCTTTTACACCTTTTAGGTCTCCCACGGTTTGTGTTTACGTCACGTTCCGCTCGCGTAATTCTCGTGCCTCTGGC
>NW_007111391.1:0-1260 GCF_000164805.1 Carlito syrichta
CTCACTCAGGCAATTAGACAAGAGAAGGAAATCAGGGGTATTCAAATAGGAAAAGAGAAAGTCAAGTTATCCCTCTTTGCTGATGATATGATCCTATACCTTGAAAATCCAGGAGAATCTGTCAAAATGCTGCTCGCACTGATAAAGGACTTTGGGAGATTAATCCTTTCAAACAGAAATTTAAATACTTCCTTTACCCTCTAGGGACTAACTTCAATTTTATGTGGTCCTATTACAAATGCTAGGCTGTTGTTCATTCCATGAATTACACTGTGTTTTCCTGCTTGCTTAAGGGAAGACTCAAAGTAAGGTTTTACTTTTAAGAGTAAACAAATCAATTCCTACATCACTAAAACCCTGTTTTTAGTGTCATTATGCTGTTTTTCTTTCTTTCTTTCTATCTTTCTTTCTTATCCTTCCCTTCCTACTTCCCTCTCTTTTTCTTTTACTTTTTTTTCTGAATAGTGTTGGGTGAATATTTTATCTGCAAAAAAATCTATTTCTTGGTTTCAGAAGTAATTTTTATAGTGCAGCCAGAGTATATTATATGGGTTGTAAAGATGTTGTATATGTGTGAATATGTGCATATGTGTATGTTTGTGCCTGAAAGATGATCTAGTCATTTTGATTTGGTTTGACATTGGGAATTGCATTTACCCAACTTGCACACTTCAGTACACCTCCATTCATCTCCCTTTTACCTATTTTAGTTTTTTTTCTCACTCAATGTCACTTTATATGCCACTCCAGGAGGTTTTCTGAAGGCTTTTCCTTACACAGCATTTCATGATAAAGTTGTTACTTAATATGATTACTTTCTTAATAATCGGCAAACTCCATGAGGGTTAAACAATTTCTGATTGTCCGCTGCTCTACTTTCAGTTAGATGGATAGCAAGTTCTTAAGAAACTTGTTCGACCAAAGAAAATAAAGAAGGAAGGAGAAAGGAAGTGAACCTTCTTCATTCCTTTGATATTCTACTAAAAATCATTTAAATGCTTGATTTCACAGACTAGTAGAAGAAGCAAAGGGCTAGAAAACAAACATTGCATTGTGTGTTATGTTTTGGCTGAAATAGTATATTTCTGTCAACTTAATATTAATTAAATACAACGTATCTATGTTATTATATGAATATACACATTCAGTCACTCCTGAAAATTAAACAGGAGATAAATGTTTTTAAATTTCACTAAGACAAAATAATTTTTGCCATCAATTGTTAGATATCACTGCAACTTTAATCAAATGCCAAAGTAT
>NW_007111392.1:0-1422 GCF_000164805.1 Carlito syrichta
CACATTTACAGGAGGGGCCTGGCTCATTTTGCTCCCTACTTGCAGAAGCTTCACGACAGGTCTGCAATCCTTTGACATGACCTTCATTGAAATACGGACTCTGCATCTCCTCTCCTTGGTGCTGGACTCACCTAGTGACTTATTCACCAGCTGAATATAACTGAAACAATGCTCTGTCGCTTCCATAGCTGGGTCATACAGATGGATGGCTCCACCGGGTTCTTTTGGGAAATTCAGATTTGAAATCCCGAGCCATGTGTGAGAAGTCTAAGGCCCTCATGTTTTGAGGAAGCACAAGCCACATGGAAAGACCACCTGAAGGTGGCCCCGGCTGAGGTCCCAACCAAGCACCTGGGAGTGAGGATGCTCCTAGATCTGTAGTCCAGCAGCATACCCAAATACTCACATGTTCCCACTCAGCACTTAAACGTGGCTGGTGTGACCGAGAAGCACAAATGGCAATTTTATATCATTTTACTTAATGTCAATTTACATAGGGCCTAAGCCAGTGGCTGGGGTATTGGGTCACACAGCTCTAGAGAATTCTTGACTGAGCCATTGGGTCTTGTTTCTGCTCCAAGACCCCTGACATCATGGAGCAGAAACAAGCCATTCTGCAGTGTTCTTTCCAAATTCCTGGTCCACAGATATGATGAGAAAATTAAAGTGGGTGTTTTAGGATGGCTGCATGTCTTAGATAATCTGTATAATGCGATAAATAAGCAAAGTACTGCTATAGATCTAAAGCCCCCACCACGTCAGGTGGCATAAGTAAGCTTTCATGAAGCGTCTGATAAGTGAACGAGTGGATCTCTATTTGATAAAAAAACAGCGTGATGGTTTATCTTCTGTATCAATATGACTGGACCTTGAGATGCTTAGATTCTAGTGTAACGTGATTTCTGGTGCATTTGTGAGGATATATCCGGAAAACACTGGTATGTGTCTTAGTGACTGAACAAGCAGATGCTTCTCCATAACGAGGGTGGGTGGGATTCAGTCCACTGAGGGCTTGAAGGTACAAAATAAGAGGAGGGAGAATTTTATCTCTCCACTTCACTGCTTCAGCTGGAACATTGATCCCTCTTGTTCTTGCCCCGGGGTTGACCTCACGGCTCTCCTGTTCCTTGAGCCTCTGGACTCAGCCTGAGCCTCACTACTGACTTTTCTGGGCCTCCAGGTCGCAAAGAGCACATCCTTGGATGCTCAGCCTTCGGCATCCCAGGAGCCGATTCTGATTCTTAGAAAAACCGTGGTGAACACAGACAGCGTGTGTGCATAAGGTATCTTCACACTGTGTACGATACCTCTTTACATCATGTTTGTCATCGAAAGGACAAAAGGCCAGCCATGGCAGCCCAATCCTGGCATCCCAGCACTTTGGGAGGCCGAGGCAAGAGGACTGCCTGAGCCCAGGGGTCG
>NW_007111393.1:0-530 GCF_000164805.1 Carlito syrichta
GCTCCTCAGGCCAGCTTCCAGTGTCCTTGTCCCTGATACTAAATGCTGCATTGTACAGTGGCAGTGCGGGGAATCATTGGAGCCTTGTAGTGAGAAGCTAACTTTATTTCATCACAGGAAACTTGTTGCCTAGACTCTTTCAAAGTAAGGTATTATGAGATAGAAGATGAAGAGACAGGGAAATACTCAATGGCTGCTTTAAATAGGTGGACGAGCAACTGAAAGCCATAGAGTAAAAGATAGGCAGGCAGCTGCAAAATTTACCTTGCTGAAATTACTTCATATATATATGAATATATATGTATGCATATGGCAACTATCAAATGGAAAAAAAATCTGAAAAGTCAATATGGTCCAGAAAAACAAAAATCAACTGCTATGATGCCAGGGACTCAAAGGCACTTCCCCAAAGATTAATTTGGAACTAGAAAGTAACATTTGTTGCTGGTTTTTTTTAAATGATGGTAGAGGGCTTAATCTTGTAATCGTAGGCTGCAAGTAAGTACTTGATATCTGCTCTAAATGACCTG
>NW_007111394.1:0-1333 GCF_000164805.1 Carlito syrichta
GAACAAAGATGGATTAGATATTGTGCCTGCCCTCAAGGGGGTGAAATAGGTGAATGAGGGGATTGAGTGTGGATTGTGCTGTGACAGAAGTGTCTGTAGGGACAGTGTAAATACCAAAGGAAGAAAGAGTGATGTCTCTCTTGACATTAACAGATTTTACTAAGAAGATGATGCTGGATGCCAGTTTTGAGAAGAAATAAAGATTTTGAGTGGTCAAGCTTAAAGTTAAATTCCCAGAAATTCACCCTTTGTGATGAAAATGCCCTATTGTTGGTCTTGTGTACCATAGGATTCATTAAATGATACTTTCTTTAAACCACTTTTTTTTCCAGATCAGTACTTTTACTTGAGTAATTTATCCTTTTAGTCTGAGCATAAGTACTTTAGATTTTTTTACTCCAGTCTGTTAATTGTGGCAAGGGCCCCTTAGGCACCGAGTAGGCACTGTGACCCTTAGACAGAAGAGTTCTGAGGCACATAGCTTCCCTACTTTTGTACTCTGTTTTCCTAATGTATGCTTTGGCATAGAATGTGAATTTTGTTTCAATTTTTTAAAATATTACTCTCAAGAAAACATTGTGAAATACTTGAAAATGGGCAAAGAAAAACAATATATTACTGGATGTCTGTACACACTCTTCCAGACTATTCACAGCTTTCATTGTCTTTGCATTTTTTCAGTTCTGTAAGCTGTTACATGGCAAGGCACAGGATTATAGACAAGTAAATGGAAGGGCACTTGATGCCACTCCTTTTCTCAGTGAAAATGTCAATTTTGCAACTATTTTAATATTTATTTTTGCTTTTTTAAAGGACTTGAATACTTATGGTGCTTTGAATTCTCCTTTGAATCAGCTGTAATATTTTAGGGTTTTTTTTTTTTTTTGAGTTGGAGTCTCACTCTGTCGCCCAGACTGGAGTGCAGTGGCCGCTCCCGGCCACCGCAGCCTCAACCTGCTGGTATCCGGTGATCCTTCCACCTCAGCCTTCCAAGTAGCTGGAATTACAATCATGCGCTACCATGCCCGGCTGATTTTTTGATTTATTGTAGAGATGAGGTCTCGCCTGCCCAGGCGGGTCTCGAATCCGTGGACTCAGGCAATCTACTCACCTCTGCCTCCCAAAGGCGCGGGATTACAGGTGGGACCACCGAGTCCAGCTTCTTAGTTGTTTTTTCATTAACTACTGAGTTAAATAAAATCTCTTATATGTGTTCATTTTATATTTGTATGAAAGTCTAGTTTTGTTTTTGTTGTTTTTTGCTTTTTTTTGAGTTGTTGTCTCTCTCTGTTGCTCAGACTGGTGTGCAGTGGCAAACTCATGGCCACTCCGA
>NW_007111395.1:0-888 GCF_000164805.1 Carlito syrichta
GGAGTTTCTTGTGACTATCTTATCTCCTCTGTCTCACTGTGACAGTGTCAGGGGTTGCCTTAGAATTGTAGTGAATGTCCCAGGTTCACTCAATCCCTCACCTTTTCCTGTCTGTGTCTCTCCTTCAGCTGTTCTTCCTGGTGGTGGTTCAAAACTCACTCAAAATTTATACATTATTTTAGTGATTCTAATAAGCATACTAAAACTAGAATGAGAATTCTAGGGAAGGGATATAGGTGCCATAAGTAATGAATTACCAATAACAGAAAGGAGAAAAAGTCAAGGAACAATAAAGAAAACAAATTGTTTAGACTGAGGCCTCTTAGAGCAGAGTTGATTTTACAGAAGAAAATGTAATAAAAGTGATCTCTTCCTTTACATTTTTCCTTTTCTATTCAACTGGGAAATTGCTTGCAAATTCCTGGTTATTAAGCATTTGTAACAAGGGATATCTCTTGAACAGTAGGAAACAATAATGATGCCTGGGGTGAGACAGAGCGGGGACATTTAGAGGAATAGAAATTATGTTATACATTTCAATGTTCTTGAATTACTTTTTTTTTTTTGAGTTGAAGTCTCACTCTGTCACACAGACTGGAGTGCAGTGGCCGCTCCCGGTCACCACATCCTCGACCTGCTGGGCTCTGCATATCCTTCCACCTCAGTCTTCCAAGTAGCTGGAACTACAGGCACGCACTACCACACCTGGCTAATTTTTTTGATTTATTGTAGAGATGAGGTCTCGCCAAGTTGTCCAGGTGGCTCTCGAAACTGTGGGCTCATGCAATCCACTCACCTGGACCTCCCAAAGCATGGAATTACAGACTGAGCCACCAAACCTAGCCGAATTACTTTTTAAATACATTGTTTTGTTTGGGGTTTTTCATT
>NW_007111396.1:0-679 GCF_000164805.1 Carlito syrichta
GGAAAACTGTCAGGGGAGGGGGAATGGGATTGGCAGTTAAGGGAAACTGCCAGGGGAGGGAGGGGCACACATCATCAACAAGGGTACCTGCATAATCAATATTTGTATACCTAACCCTGAATTGTACCCCATGTCTTTATGATAAAATAAAAATAATAATAATAATAATTAATAAAGGCAGCTCAGAAAAAACTAAAAACAAAAAAGAAACTCCAACTCAAAAAAAAGTTCAGCAAAAATGTATAAAAATCCATTTTAAGCATTAATACCCCCAACCTCATTACTCATTTCTATAGTAATCAACCCTAAGAAAATAATCTCAAATATGGCTAACATACCACATAAGAAGATATTCAATACGTTGTTATCAGTAGGAGGAAAAAGCTGGAAATAACAAATACTCAATAAGAAAACATGAGTAAATAAACAGTTCTACATTTTGCTAGGAAAAAAAAACCGGTACATTTCATGGGACTATCACCTCCGTAAGTTGTTGTTCCTTTAAAGAGCTGCCTGGGAGACATAAGGATGTGTGCGTGTGTGGTGAGCCATGGCCTTCATTCCTGGACGGTCAGGCAGCAAGCCAACCATGCTGAGAGGGCCCAGCATTACTGCCCAAGTGAATGTTCTACTCTCTCTCCATGAGGGTGGCTTTCCAGTTCAGTCGGTTTCGCTTGAG
>NW_007111397.1:0-1092 GCF_000164805.1 Carlito syrichta
CTATACTACACTATTCTTTATCTTGAGGGCATGTGACTCTACATACATAAGCATGTAGCATACGTACACATGTGTATTCATATTTGGAGGTGTTTTCTAAATAGGAAGAGGCAATGAACCAACCATGTTGTTCTTTCAGACTTGATCCCCAAAACTTTTCCTTTCTTCCATTTATGGTGAAATCTAGGAAAGAAAATACCGTCATTAATAGAAGCTGATAATGACACATGAATACAAGAACTTTGTACTTGAAAATTAATCTATGGGATTTTTGGCTGTGTCTATTACCAAAATCGCTACTCTTTAATCATAAAACACAAACAAGGAAATATGATCCTTGTCTGTCCCGCAGGTTTAGCTCATGTGAGAAAAAAAGTCTAATCAATAGTCTGCAAATGAGTACAAAAATATAGTTAGAATGAATAAGACCTAGTATTCGATTGAGAAAAGGCTGGCTATAAAAAACAACATTCTCTATTTTAAAATATCGAAAAGAGTGGAATGAGAATACACTTTGCATAAAGAAATAATAAATGCTTGAGGTGATACACATTCCAATTGCACTGATTTGATGATTAATCCTTGTATGCATGTATCCAACATCACATGTGCCCCATAAATTTATAAATCTATCATATAATTCATGTACCAATAATTAAATATAAAAAAATTAAAAATTGAGGTCTATATAAAATTCAATGTAGTCTAATCAATTAAACAGTATTTAGTCATTTAATAGTTTGGGGGTATTTTTTAATTCTGCATTCTCAGGGTCTTAAAAATTATTTGTCCTTTAAATGTATTGAAAATTTTTATATTGAGAGATATTTGACAGGCTGTTTCGTCAACTTTTTTTTTTTTTTTGAGTTGGAGTCTCACTCTGTCGCCCAGACTGGAGTGCAGTGGGCGCTCCCGGCTACCGCAGCCTCGACCTGCTGGGCTCCAGCGATCCTTCCGCCTCAGCCTTCCGAGTAGCCGGAATTACAGGTGCGCGCTACCAAGCCTGGGTAATTTTTTGATTTTATTGTAGAGATGAAGTCTCGCCTGCCCAGGCGGTTCTCGAATCCGCGGGCTCAGGCAATCCACTCACCT
>NW_007111398.1:0-1189 GCF_000164805.1 Carlito syrichta
CTTGCCCCGAGTTCCCCAAAAGTGCTTTTTTCCCTCAAGCAGGAGGAATAGATTTTGACTAAAAAGGATGAGGTTGGGGTGGGGGTTAGGAAAAGCTGCTGAGGGCCCTTTGGAAGAGAGAAAAGTCTAGGGAGTAGGTGGGTCATCAGGAGGCAGCTCCTAGATCTGGGGGCTTTACATGCCTGCTCTGGAAGGGCGAGAAGGGGCATATTAGGCCCCGATAGCTGCCACTGCCACTGCCACGTTGGCTTCAGCCCCTTTGCATACAGGCTTTGTGTAGCGCTGCCAGGACACCACGTCTTTCCTTACTGGCTCCTTCCCATCTATGTGTTTTTCACCAAAAGCATGAGCTCAGCTTTCCCCAGGTTTAATGGCTCCTCTCTGGCTTGCTCTTCAGACTTGGAGACTCCCAGCATTGCTACCCTGCACCCCTAGGAGCTGCATCACCACTTGGTGACTCCTGCTCACAGCCCTGACAGAATCCCCCTCTAAAATTCTTCCCAAGTGCCCCCATCTGAGGATGCATCTGCTTTCTGGCTGCTTCCTGACTGACAAGAGGACTATTTTCAGGGTGGAAACACTTGTGTCTGGCCACACACGTGGACCTAACAGTCATGGAGCAGGGGGCTTGGAGCCAACTCACACTGTCTGGCTTCTTTGCTAGTCCACTCCACTTCAACCTTTCGGGCTGAATCTGGATGCAACAGGAAAGCTGTCAAAACCAAGGTGGGGGGTGGTTCTCTACTCCAAGTCGTCAGCCCGGGGATTGTTCAGACATTTCTCTGTCCCCTCTCTGCAGGCTGAGTGTGACACTTCCCAAGGGGCAGCCACACCTGCTGCTTGCTAAAGCACAAAGCCTACACCCTGCATGGACTTCTTACCTGGGCTGGCTGTCCCAATCCCTCACAGGTGTGAATGTTTGTTGAATTATTGCTTTATCTTACTGTCTGATTGCTGTCTTCATTTACTATCTGTTTGCTAAATAATTGAATGTTATTACTGGCTATTTTTAATTTTAATAAATATCCATTCTGCTTCTCTTGTTGTTTGCCATTTTGTGTCACATTATATGGTCGATGTCCATCTCTAATTAATGTACTAATTATCATAAGCTGTTTCTCAAATCTGAATATGCAAAGCCAAAAAGGCAGCGAATGTCCTCTATCGAGTGCTCTGGGCTCCAAGATGC
>NW_007111399.1:0-1216 GCF_000164805.1 Carlito syrichta
ACTTAGAGGAGGAGTATCGCCTCCACCAGGACCCACCGCCACCAGTAGAAGATATAAACCAATGGTTGCAGGACTTTCCCCAGGTGTGGGCAGAGACGGGGGGAGCGGGACTAGCCAAACACTGGCCGGCAGTGTTCATTGAGCTCAAAGCAGGAACCGATCCAGTCAGGGTCCAACAGTACCCAATGCCCCCAGCCGCACGAGAGGGCATAACTCCTCCCATCCGGCGGTTACTAGATGCAGGAATACTGCGGCCCTGTCAGTCAGCCTGGAATACACCCCTTTTACCAATAAAAAAGTCTAACTCCAACAATTATAGGCCAGTGCAGGATCTGCATGAGGTCAACAGGTGGGTGATGGACATATACCCTACAGTCCCGAATCCCTACACATTACTTACTGCTCTGCCCCAACCAGAACATGGTACACAGTGTTGAATTTAAAAGATGCCTTTTTCAGCCTGCTCTTGGCCCCATGGAGTCAGGACATTTTTGCCTTCGAGTGGACAGACCCGGAGAGAGGCATCAACGGCCAGCTCACCTGGACGCAACTGCCCCAAGGATTCAAGAACTCACCCACCATCTTTGATGAGGCTCTACATGAGGACTTGAGTGAGTTCCATACAAAAAACCCTAACCTGACTTTGTTACAGTATGTAGATGATATCCTACTAGCGGCAGAGGACCAAGACACATGCCTGCGAGGCACCAAAGGACTTGCTGCAGACTCTGGGCACCCTGGGGTACCGCGCCTCAGCCGAAAAGGCACAAATCTGCAGAACAGAGGTGAGCTACCTGGGGTACAAAATAAAAGAAGGGCAGAGGTGGCTGACGGACGCCAGGAAAGAGACAGTCCTAAAAATACCCCCACCTCAGAATGTCCGACAAGTACGCGAGTTCCTGGGGTCAGCGGGTTTCTGTCACTTGTGGATACCTGGGTTTGCTGAGTTAGTTAAGCCTCTATATGAGGCCACTAAAAACAAACAGGATTTTGTTTGGACGGAAGCTATGAACAAAGCCTTTAACAGCCTCAAGCGAGCATTACTCTCAGCCCCAGCCCTTGGGCTACCTGATTTGACAAAGCCATTTTATTTATATGTAGATGAGCTAAAAGGAATTGCAAAAGGAGTCCTAGTACAGCAGCTGGGTCCCTGGAAAAAGCCCATAGCCTATCTTTCAAAAAAATTAGATCCAGTACCGGCAGGTGGCCCCCATGC
>NW_007111400.1:0-856 GCF_000164805.1 Carlito syrichta
CCAAGTAGCTGAAACTGCAGGAGTGTGCTACCACACCCGGCTCATTTTGATTTATTGCAGAGATGAGGTCTCGCCAAGTTTCCCAGGCAGGTCTCGAACCCGCAGGCTCAGGCAATTCACTCACCTCAGCCTCCCAAAGGCATGGTCATTTTTACCACTTGTAAGAGGTATATAATTCAGTGGAATTCAGTATACTGGCAGTGTCGTGCAGCCATCAATCTAGTTCCAGAACATTTTCCTGACCTCCAGAGGAAACTCAGTGCTCCCCATCCCCCCCATTCTTGGCAACCACTAATCTACCTTCTTTCTCTGTGGATTTGCCTATTCTGCTGTTCCACATAAGTGGGTTTTCACAGTATGTGGCCTTTGGTGTCTGGCTTCTTTCACTGAGCATGCTGTTTTCAAAGTCTATCCATATTGTAACATGCCAGCACCTCGTATCTTCTTTCCTTGTAACTACATATGTGTGATATTTGCTAACTAGACCATTTTTAAATTTAATGTTCTGTGTCATTAACTACATCCACATTGTTGTGTAACCTCTGCCCCATCAATCTCCAGAACTTTCTTCATCTTTCCCAACTGGAAGTCAGTCTATACTTGTTAAATATGAACTTCCTGTTCTTTTCCCTGCATCCCTTGTAGCCATCACTCTACTTTGATCGTTCCCTATGAATTTGATCCTTTAAATACCACGTATAAGTGATTATATTTGTCCTTTTTGCTTGGCTTCTTTGATTTCTTTTTTTTTTTTTGAGTTGGAGTCTCACTCTGTTGCCTAGACTGGAGTGCAGTGGCCGCTCCTGGCCACCGCAGCCTTGACCTGCTGGGGCTCCGGCGACTCTTCTGCCTCAGC
>NW_007111401.1:0-805 GCF_000164805.1 Carlito syrichta
CGTGAAGACCTTTACAATGAAAATTACAAAACACTGCTCAAAGAAATCAAAGCCGACATGAACAAGTGGAAAAATATCCCATGCTCATGGATCGGAAGAATCAACATTGTGAAGATGTCCATCTTACCTAAGGCAATCTACAAATTCAATGCAATACCCATTAAATTACCAACAACATTCTTTTCAGACCTAGAAAAAACAACACAGGAATTCATATGGAAACACAAACATCCAAGAATAGCCAGAACAATCCTCAGCAAAAAAAACAAAGCAGGTGGTATCACAATACCAGATTTCAAACTTTACTATAAAGCTACAATCATCAAAACAGCTTGGTATTGGTACAGGAACAGGCATATAGATCAATGGAACAGAATTGAGATTCCAGAAGCAAAACCTCAATTTCTCAACCAACTCATCTTCGACAAAGCCCCCACCACCTACCAATGGGGAGAGGAGAACCTATTCAGTAAATGGTGCTGGGAAAATTGGCTGACCACATGCAGAAGATTGAAACAGGACCCCTATCTATCCCCATGCACAAAGGTTAACTCCAAATGGATCAGAGACCTAAATGTAAAACCTCAAACCATAAGAACCTTAGAAAAGGAAGGAAATACTCTCATGGAAATCGGAACTGGCATCCAATTTCTGTACAAAACCCGAAACCCACAGGACTAAGAGAGAAGATAGACAAATGTGACCTTATTAAACTGACAAGCTTCTGCAAGGCCAAAGAAACCATCAAGAGAGCAGGGAGACAGCCTACAGACTGGGAAAAAGTCTTTGCCAACTCTAGGTCTGA
>NW_007111402.1:0-1245 GCF_000164805.1 Carlito syrichta
CAGACTGGTGAGAGGACTTCCTCACTCCTGTTGTCTGTGTGGTTCCCTTCCTGGGACAGTGGAGGGTCAAGGTGAAAATGGCAGCCACATGCCTTGTTGCTTTTTTTAAAATAATACATAGATGCTGGTTTTAAATTTGGATTGTATATTTCTTTTTTTTTTAATTGAGCCAAGGTTCTTTTTATATATTTATTTATTGAGTTGGAGTCTCACTCTGTCACCCAGACTGGAGTGCAGTGGCTGCTCCCGGCCACCGCAGACTCAACCTGCTGGGCTCCGGTGATCCTTCCACCTCAGCCTTCCAAGTAGCTGGAACTACAGGGGCGTGCTACCATGCCCGGCTAATAGTTTTTGTTTATTGTGGAGATGAGATCTCACCAAGTTGCCCAGGCGGATCTCGAACCTGCGGGCTCAGGCAATCCACTCACCTCAGCCTCCCAAATGCACGGGATTACAGGTTGAGCCACCGAGCCCGGCAATATATATTTATTTTTAAGCATAAGAAAAATATTTTAACCTATACTGAGAAATATGACAAAAGAAGAATTTTTCCATACTAAAAGTTAAATATGATATTAAAGAAAGTCAGTCATGCATGCTATTGAGAATATCTATAATTTCTTTTACAGAACTATGGAAGATTCGGACTAGATGTGGAAATATTTTTCTGATTTTTTTTTGTATTTCCTCGGACTTAACCTCTTCTCGAAAATAGAGTTTTTATGAAATGAACTATCATGGATAATGGCTGAAAAGTTATAAATGAATGATTATATTGTAACACATATGAATTGATGGTTTCATTATGAGTCTTTCAGATTAACTTCTTAAAATGTTCCACCACAGCAGTCTTATAAATTCTGTTTAATTACATCTGTAAATATCATGTGTGGCATAGCATCCAATAAAGACAAATCAAATTGTCTTCAGGTTGTATGTGTCCTTTTTTCCATGAGTCAAAAGGATGTTTATTCCACAGCAATAAATTGTCACTTGTTAATAAAGTCTGAATTAAAGTGACTTTACTACAGAAACGGTGACTTTTCAACTTTGGTGGGTCTGGTTTAGTTTTCTGTGGCCAAGATGGTGGCCTGCTGACAGAGCTTCTGGAATGTTTTTCCTCGTTCTTCCCTCTGGCTGCAGCGGGGTGAACTCTCTTCTCAAAATCACTTGCCCAGAGCATGTCAGGGCCGAATCCTTCCTGCGTCCTCTTTTTCTAGATGGACTGCATGAGCCTGTCTGTTA
>NW_007111403.1:0-621 GCF_000164805.1 Carlito syrichta
CAACCTAAATTGTGTCAGAGGGAGTTGGCATTCAAGTAAGGATATTTAAATTTTTCTTCATTTCATTGTATACTTGAAGTTAATCTTTCCAGAGATGACAGAATCACCATTATTTCTAAAAGTTTAGCAAGTAATGTTGACTGACATGGTTGAAATTAACACAAGGGCATTTATTATACAATTTTCTTGTGTAATTAAAAGGTAAATCAAGATGACAAGCAATACAAAAAAGAGGTGTTGCTCCACATTACATGGAATCTTGAGGAAAAAAGGTTCAAGTGTTGTTTATTGCAGAGGCTGAATTTTGTCTTTCCTGACTTTGGTTATTTCTATCTCTCTGTTCTGACATTCTCAGCATTTTGGCTTTAGTTCTTGAGCTTCCTTTCTTGAGGTCTTGATGTAGCTGCAAAACTCTAGGCATATCAGCCTTGTATAGCAATGGCCGACACCTTAAAGGAAATAACCCCTATCTCATGTATCTGTTCAATGATTGAGAAGTCTTTTCAAGAAACCTGTCAGCAGACTTTGCCTCCTGTCTTGTCGACAAAAAAATTCAATCAGATCAATTTCTAAGTCATACAGGGGCAGTAACCACAAATTTACTGTGGTTTGGCTAGATGA
>NW_007111404.1:0-613 GCF_000164805.1 Carlito syrichta
CGGAAGATTGTATACAATTATGGCAAAACAAGTTATGGGAGTAGCGGGAGGGGGAGGGGAGGAGAGGGAGAAGAGGAATTCTGTTGAGGGGAAGTGAAGGATCCTCTGAGAGAGGTTAACTTGTAAATCATTATCTTTGACAGCAAAAGGGTCTGTACAGGTTTGGTTACATTCTTGGTCTTACATGGAGGGGAAGAAAATTGTTATTTGTTCTCTTTGATGGGTCTGGAACTTTAACTTCTTTGGAAGAGGCTTTGAAGGGTAGCTGGGAAAGGTCAGAGAAACCTTGAGACTTCTTCAGGCAAGCATGTCAAAAAACCATATCTGTCGGTGACCTGCACTGACCAGAGGGAGGGTTAGGACCGCACCGGTGAATCAGAGACGGAGAGAAGAAAACTACTCGGAGGCAGCTCTTCTGGGTTCAGCCTGGCCAAGACCGAAGCCGATTTTATTCAAACCTTTTCCAACTTATATACCATTTTCTATACCCTCCAGCAATGTGATAATCACTCACTGGGGGCGTACAAGTTTTCGTTGCTTTACAAACTATGCATCACAAGACCACCACGAGAATCTGCAATTTTCCAAGCAAACAATTTCAATTCCATGATGC
>NW_007111405.1:0-1463 GCF_000164805.1 Carlito syrichta
AATCGGAGCTCCAAAGGTTTAAGAAAAGTAAAAGTACCCATGCTCGGTGCCTCAGCCTGTAATCCCAGCACTTAGGGAGGCTGAGGTGAGCTGACTGCCTGAGCCCGCGGGTTTGAGATCCGCCTGGGCAACTTTGGTGAGACCACATCTCTACAATCAAATTTAAGTAAATGAGTTGGGTGGGGTAGCGTGCGTCCCAAGTTCCAGCTACTTGGAAGGCTGAGGCGGAAGGATTGCCAGTGCCCAGCAGGTGGAGACTGCATTGGCCGGGAGCGACCGGTGCTCTCCAGTCTGGGTGAGAGCGAGACTCCAACTTAAAAATAAAAAAAAAGAAAGAAAGAAAAGTAAAGTAGTCAAGTAAAACTGCCCAGGAAGCCAAAAGTACTAGCTAGCTATACTCTCTTTCAATGATCCCGCTGCAATCAAGTGACACTGCCGTAATTTCCTCGAGAAGACACACACACACACACACACACACACACACACACACACACACACACACACACAAAGCCGATAAACATGCTCTATGAATTGCACACACAGGGCAGCGAAGTGCACACCAACATTGAGCCGAGAACAATGCCTACAGATAGCAACAAGAATCCACACCAAAAAAGACACATATCAGTGTGCACCCATCATGCACATGATGTGACACACAGAAGCGGGCACCCAGTCCCACATGCATACTCCCCTACCCCAATCCCTATCGGACACGCTGTGCAAACTCACATAGAATGTTTGAGTCAGAAATGACGAACATACACAAAGACAGTGCACAGAGTTATTGACAAAATTCGATGGGTGGAGGAGTGGGAAGAGCGCGATAATTGCTACACCCAGGTCTCCTGAGCAGCAGACTCTGGAGGCAAGAGGCACCAAGTGCTTCACCCTGAAGACCCACTGCCAAACACACTGAGCACAGTCCTGGAGGAAGTTTCACGGAGACTCCTGGTGCGGTCCACCGGAGAGGGACGCTACAGGCCTCCGAGCATTTTCAGACATACACACACACTCACACTCACCCACACACACAGACACACACACGCGCGCGCACACACACACACACACACACACACACACACACACACACACACACACCCCGGGTTGGGGCGAACCCTCGCCCACAGAATGAGAAAGAGCAAGAGCATGGCAAGCAAGCAGTGGCTGGGGAAGGAAGTTGTCATCTCTGGCGCCATAGGCTGCTGCCAGGAGAGCAGTGGACCCTGCAGACAGTGTGGTTGAAGGATTGGGGGAGCTACCTACCAGAAAGGCAACGTCCACCCAGGTGTGATCGTTCTTCATCTTGTCTTTCATTTTTGCATCTCATTGATGCTTCTGATGATGACCTGGCGAATTCCAGGGGTTGCTTTGTGTTCCACTCTTGCCCAATGACCCAGTTACTCTGTGTCCGCACTCCCTTTTCGGAGGTGGGAGAAGGGCACGGGTGTTGTCGCCATTGG
>NW_007111406.1:0-574 GCF_000164805.1 Carlito syrichta
CGCGCCCCTTTCGCCCTCAGCGTCCTCGGCCGTCTCGTGGGGCGAGGGGGGCGGCCCACGTCACCCCGCCCCCGGGTTCCAAAGCGTCCGCTCAGCCTTTCTCGCGTTCCGGGCGGAGGCCCCGCTCCACGCACGGAATGCTCACGATGAGGGACGCTGCCCCTGCTCGGGCCCTGCTCCGGGGCTGCCCGGGGTCTCTGCGGGCCCTTTCCCTGTCTTGAAGCCCACCCCGACGTCCCTCTGTGCCCTGGGAGAAGCCTAGGCGAAGAAGACTCCTCCCCAGGGTGGACGGGAGCCTCTGCCTTCCGTCTGGGAGTGATGCCTGGCCTAGAAACTTGGGGTCCCCGCCATGTGGCGCGCTCAGGCCTCGGATCCCAACTCCTTCGCCCTCCTCCCCGCCCTGCCTTGCCCGGGAGAAACCGCGGTGGCCTGCCTTCCGTTCCTGCGCGGCTCTCCCCGCCCTCCGCCCCTCCTTCCCCTCCTTCCCCTCCTTCCCCTGCTCCTCCCCACTCCCCTAACAGCCTCCTCCCTCTCCTCTCCCCTCCGGACCTCCCCCTTTCCCCTCCCCCCAGGG
>NW_007111407.1:0-1147 GCF_000164805.1 Carlito syrichta
GCTGCGGTGGCCGGGTGTGGCCACTGCACTCCAGTCTGGGAGACAGAGTGAGACTCCAACTCAAAAAAAAAAAAGGATTACAAACAATTTCACAAGCCTTCACAAGTAAAATGCTCTAATTGCAAGTTCTTGCTTCTGTAAACAGCTTCAGACAATTTCCATAGTCTGTTACAAGATAAAGCATTCATTTGTAAAACAAACCATCTCTTTAAAGCAAGGCCAAACAAGAATGTGTGGTTTAGCCAACTGCAGCTGTAAAAGACCTCCCCCACCCAAATCAAATTGTACTTAAGCCCAACCCCGCTGAGCAGCGGGGCCCTTGCCTGGGACTTTGTGTCTCAAGGGTAAGTGGACTCCAACTGGCTCTCAGCTCAATAAACTTCTGTTTGTACTTTGACTCTCGGGCTCTGGACACTGACTCATGCAGCTCGATTCCCTATTACAATTTTACTCAAATTCAAATTAAACAGTCTTCGTTTTTAATTCATAAAATCATGGGCATTACTTTTTTAAATCTAAAAGGTGCACATTTTGAAGCAATTGCCCAATTCATTAAAAATGTTTTTGTAAATTAAAAATTTTTAATTTAGAGTATAATAGAGATAAGATTTCATCACACATTGTGCCTAAAAGCATACTATATTATAAAATATTCATTCACAGTCCTTAGAATAGTATCTAAAAAGGTCACCAGTGACTAGTGGGCATGCATCTTGTGCCCTCTGGTATCACAGACCAATTTTAGTAGCTGAGTAAGAGTTGGCTATGACACAAGCCTCAGACAATCAATTACTACCTATAGATTTCATGTCTTAAACTAAACCATCCATAAATATGTTTGCTAAAGAGTCTTTTAAAAGTCAAACTGTGAACTGACAAAGATCATTTACCAGGTCATCAAGAGGCTATAGAATATAATGACTAAGAAAAATGTTTACTAGAGTCAAATTACAAAGGTTTGAATTTGTTCCTATTGCCTGTTTAAATTGTATAATTTGTTTTTCTAGTTCTCCATCAGTAACATGGACATAATCCCAGTACTCTACCTTTCTAAGGCATCAAGATATTACATAGAATAAAATGCAGGAATGTTTAAATACTACTAGTTAGCTGTAATGGAATGAGTACTAAAATGATGGCTCAACTG
>NW_007111408.1:0-1425 GCF_000164805.1 Carlito syrichta
GCTATCTCCCCACTCTCTTGATGGTTCCTTTTGCTTTCCAGAAGCTTTTTAGTTTGATAAGGTACCACTTATCTATCTTGTTTTATTGGTTGCCTTTTCTGATTTTTGTAGGGGTGTCTCCAGCATTTTCTAAGATTCTTACAGTTTGAGGTTTTACTTTTAGGTTTTTGACACACTTAGAGTTGATTTTTTGTGTATGGCAATAGGTAGGGGTCCTATTTCAATCTTATGCTTGTGGTCAGCCAGTTTTCCCAGCACCATTTACTGAATAGGTTCTCCTCTCCCCTGTGGATGTTGGGGGAGGCTTTTTCAAATATGTGATGGTTGAGAAATTGAGGCTGTGCTTCCGGAATTTCTATTCCTAATTTCTAATCCTAATTTCTATCATTTCCATTGGTCTATATGCCTGTTCTTGTACCAATACCAGTTGTTATGATTATTGCAGCCTTATGATAAACTTTCAAGTGTGGAAGTGTGATACCTCCTGCTTTGTTTCTTTTGCTATTCATGGTAGCTTTTGTTTCCTTATGAATTTCTGTATTGCCATTTCCAGGTCTGTTGGTAAGGGGTATTGAGTTAAAACTGCCTTGGGTAGGATAGACATCTTAGCAATGTTGATTCTTCCTACCCATAAGCATGAAATATTTTTCCATTTGTTTGTGACTTCTTGGATTTCATTGATAGCGATTTTTAGTTTTCATTGTAAAGTTCTTCCAGTTCTCTGGTTAGGAAGATACCTACGTAGTTCATCTTTTTTTGTGGCTATTGTGAATTGGATTGTGCTTTTTATTTGGTTCTCTGCCTGTTTGTTTTTGTTATATAAGTATGCAACCGTATTTTGGACAATTATTTTTTTACCCCGAGATTTTTGCCTAAGTCCTTTATCAGTGCAAGAAAGTTTGTGACAGATTCACTTGGATTTTTGAGACATAGGATCAAATTATCAGCAAAGAGGGATAATGCAACTTATTCTTTTCCTATTTGAATACCCCTGGTTTACTTCTCTTGTCTAATTAAAAAGTGGGCAAAAGACATAAATAGACATTCCTGAAAAGAAGATATACGGACACCAACAGACACATGAAAAACTGCTCAGCCACACTTATCGTCAGGGAAATGCAAATCAAAACCACATTGAGACACCACCCGACCCCAATAAGAATGGCCATCATACACAAAACAAATAACAACAGATGCTGGAGAGGATGCAGAGAAAAGGGAACACTTCTAATCTCCTCGTGGGAATGCACACTGGTTCAACCTCTGTTGGAAAACAGTGTAACAATTTCTAAAAGAACTAGCAATTGACCTTCCATATGACCCAGCAATTTCCCTACTGAGAAATATATCTGGAGGAACTCAAATCATTCTACAAAAAAAGATACTTGCACTTGCATGTTTATTGCATTGCTATTCACAGTAGCA
>NW_007111409.1:0-657 GCF_000164805.1 Carlito syrichta
AGAGAGGCCTATACTGAAACAGATAAAAACAATAGACCACCGCAACAGTCGAACCAACTCTCATACAAACAAAAATAAAACATATAGTGATGCTAGCATACCAGCTATCCAACCATCTTATTAGTGTGCTGTTCCTCTATACAAAGACCTGATTCACAGACAGAATAAAAGAGAAGAAAAGGAAAGGGAAAAGAGAAAAAAGGGAACAATACAGTAGGAATAGAATTAAGTCATTAAACTAATAGAATCAATGAAGCACACTCTGAGACATTTCGTTTAAGTCCAATGTCCTTTCAGGTCTGATTTCTCGTTTTTTTTTTTTTTTTTTTCAAGCTGGTAAATTAGTTTGCAGTTAGGGTCAGTTCCCCTGATCTGCTGTGAAGGACAGTTCAAAATAACCTCGGTTCAAAAGTTTAGTCTATGTCTTTATGAAGCTTGTCTCTCCCGTTTCGGTGTTGTTACCTTGAATCGCCAGCAGGTGGTGCTATCTCATCTGCTCGCCCCAGAGGGGGTGGGGCCGGACAGGAACAAGATGGCTGCCTGCCTCCGAGCAGGCAACAGGAGCCCCGCGCCGGGGTGGGCAGGACAGTCTCCGTCGCAGGAGCGGTGGCAGCGATCCCAGCAAATCTTCCCTGAAGCGGTTTGATGTGGATCTCC
>NW_007111410.1:0-749 GCF_000164805.1 Carlito syrichta
TGAAATAGGCAGGTGTTGTCATGAAGACATCCAAGTAAAAGTAATTCTCTCTGACTCTCCAAAAGACTTGAAAACACAGACCCAGAGAAGGGTGATCAGATAAGTAGCTAATTAAAGACTTTTTCCTGTGAAGAGTAGGTGTGGCCTTCAGGAGCTTTTCAAAAAAGACCTCCCACTAACAGAAGAATTTAGTCTTGAAGCCATATATTGTTAAAGCTATTAGTGGCTCCAGAGGGTAATTAAACCACAGAATCACCCGGGCTCGGTGGCTCAGCCTGTAATCCCAGCACTTTGGGAGGCTGAGGTGAGTGGATTGCCTGAGCCTTAGGGTTCGAGACCTGCCTGGCCAACTTGGCGAGACCTCATCTCTACAATAAATCAAAAAATCAGACGGGTGTGGTAGCACGTGCCTGTAATTCTGGCTACTCGGAAGGCTGAGGTGGAAGGATCGCCGGAGCCCAGCAGGTCGAGGCTGCGGTGGCCAGGAACAGCCACTACACTCCAGTCTGGGCGACAGAGTGAGACTCCAATTCAAAATAAATAAATAAATAAAATAAAACACAGAATCTTAGAGGGGGGAGAGGCTGGGGTTTTATGAGACTGAAGATTTTAAGAAATTTGAACCAGGCTTCCTTCCACTACCCAGATTATAAAGCATTTTTTAATGAGTTGAAATTAAGGAAGGACTACACCTACTAGAAAAAAAGAGAAGAAAAGTTCTATTAGTTTGAGGTTTCAGATTTGATTTA
>NW_007111411.1:0-834 GCF_000164805.1 Carlito syrichta
TTTTTTTTAGAGCTTTGTTTTCCCCACCTAGTAGATCAAGCAATAGGAGAAGAAAAAGCACTGTTTAGTCAATATCCTAAGACACATCCATCAACCACTTTACATAGGGCAGCTCTCTCATTTCTCAGAGCTTAAAAAAAGTGTTATTTTTAAGATTCCATTATTATTCATTTATTTATTAATTTACTTATTTATTTAGAGTTGGAGTCTCACTCTGTCACCCAGACTGGAGTGCAGTGGCCGCTCCCAGCCACCGCAGCCTCACCTGCTGGGCTCCGGCGATCCTTCTGCCTCAGCCTTCCAAGTAGCCGGAATTACAGGCATGCACTACCACACCCGGCTGATTTTTTGCTTTATTGTAGAGATGAGGTCTCATTGCCCAAGCGGGTCTCAAACCCGTGGGCTCAGGCAATCCACTCACCTCAGCCTCCCAAAGGCGCGGGATTACAGGCTGAGCCACCGAGCCTGGCTTAAGATTCCATTTTAAAAATAAAACAATGATATACGTAACCTCCGAAGGTAACAGATGTAGGAAATGACACAAAGAATGTCAGCCTTATTCTCTCTGGCATCTCCCATTAGAACAGCTTCTTCCTCAACTCCTTCCTCCCCTTAGCCTACCCTTCACAACACCATTCTAAAATCTGTTAGGGTAACTCATCTCCTCACTCCCTGACTAAGGAGGCTTCAAGAGCTCCTTCCAACTCAGACTTGGGTGAACTCCTCAGACTGACACCAAGTCCTCCATGTCCAGTCCCTTCCTGCCCACTTGCAGCCTTCACTCTCACAACACTGGGCTCACCTCCTTCAAGCACAGAACTCACCGGCTGATCC
>NW_007111412.1:0-795 GCF_000164805.1 Carlito syrichta
CATATCCAGTCAGTCAACTGGGATACATTTCAAAAATAAGTTAACTAACAATCAGCAACAGGATATTTTATCTAAGCACGTTTCAATAAAATAAGGGTCTGTGTTTTTATTTCGGTGTGGAAAAAAGTGGTTAAGGCTACAGCAACAAGAAGTTCTTTCTAATGACTGGCTATGGATTCAGGGCTCTGGTGTAAACTTTTGCTTCTTAATTTGTAATTTGAAAGAGGTAGGGTACAATTCAGGTGAAATATATGAATATTCATTTTACAGGAACCCTTGTTGTTCAGGCCTGTCCCCGACCGTCCCGGCACCCCGGGCAGAATCCAACTACTGCAAGTCCTGGCCCTCCCCCTCCCCTGCATCTCCCAACTCTGAAAATCTTTTTTGTTGTCGTTATTATGACGGTTGTGCAAGGTCCACTTATGAGTGAGTACATGTGATACCCAGTTTTTGCTTCCGTGAAAGGTCACCCAGTAGTATAGACTCTAACTCCATCCAGGTTTCCGTGAACTTCGTGAGTTTGTTCTCGTTGTGACTGCATAATATGGCATTGTTCCTACGTACCACATATTTTGAATCCAGTCCTCTTTAGATGGGCAGGATGGTTGGCTCCATGTCCTTGCTACTGCGAACAATGTGGCGATAAACATACATGTGCAAATATCTCTTTGAGAGAGGGATTTCGTTCTTCCTGGTATGTTCCCAGTAGGAGGATGGCAGGGTCGATTTTTAGATCGGTTAGGAATCACCAAATGGGTATCCACAGAGCTGGTCCGAGTTTACACTCCCACGAGC
>NW_007111413.1:0-755 GCF_000164805.1 Carlito syrichta
TCCTCAGGGGTATAAAGTTCTGTCGAGGGAGGAGATAAAGTGGAGGATGACTGAGCAGACACCCTCTATAGGTGACACATGAATGATCAAGCAGTGGCTGTTTACAGATTTATAGAAGGGAGAAGCCATGTGGTATATAGTGATTATGGACTGTTTAATGAATTAGGTGCAACTTGGTTTGGCCTTGAAATATAAGTACGTTCAAATCTGGGATCAGAAGACAACATTCTAAGAAAAGCGACCTGCATGAACAAAAATGTGTGTCAGGCAAGATGATAGGTTCAGCAAGATGATATTTTCTAGAAATATCAGAAGACTTGAGGGAGCAAGTGAAAGGTGCAGACAACAGTCAGAAGGATGTCCCCAAGATGGCTCTGCCTCCCAAAGACAACAAAGTCCCTAAGCGTTTTTTCCTGCCAGCGCGAAACTTGAACCTGTGCTCAAACAACCTCTTCCTATAGAAATGCTGCCTCATAGTCTCCTCCAATGGGACCCAGGCACAGCATGGGCCAGCCCCTACGAGGTTCAAGGTTCATAAATATACCCTTCTCCTTACATAGCTCTCTCTCTCTCTCTCTTATTCCCTCTCTCTGTCCCCGTCACTCTCTCTCTCCTTTTCTCTTTCTCTCTCTCTTGCTTTTTCTCTCTGTCCCCACCACTCTCTCTTTCTCTCTCCCTCTGTTACTCTTCCTCTTTCACTCTCTCTTACCCTCTCTCCCCCTCTCTCACTGCACTCTCTCCTCTCTTGCTTTTTC
>NW_007111414.1:0-1130 GCF_000164805.1 Carlito syrichta
CATTAGCAATAACTACCTGAAATGGTACTTAAAAAATAATTGAAAGATCATGTCCAGTTTCCATGAGAAATAAAGTTGTAATCAATTAGCATCATCTACCTTTCAATTGGCAGTGAAATACCATTGGGTCTTGTTATCTTTTATCATAGTGATGCCTGGAAATGTCTTACTGAACACAAATTTACAATAGTTCTTAACTGTATCTAAATAGACTTGCTAAAAGTTGTCTTTACTTCTTTATTTTTAATCAGGTCATATTTATAAATCTGCCAACTTGCAGATGTAAGTAACTATTTCCAAACCAAGTTATCATTCATAAAATGCAGGGTCAGAATACATCTCTAAAGTTACTTACATACAACAATATTATTATTCAATGATTTTAATTGTAACTTGATTTTAAAACATAAAAGACCTTTTTAGGATACTCAAAACCAATCAACTAATGCATAATTATTGAATACTGTGATTAGGCAGTATTCTACATACCCAGTGTATAGTGAGGAATAAACAGACAAGATCTTTCTCTTAAGAAACTTGTATTTTAGTATATGTGTAGGGGTAATGGAGTGACTGGGGGTGCATAAAGTACTGAACTTAAAAGTAGGATAACAAATAAACAAGTGTCATATATTGATATAATTATTTGACAGCAGGTGGAAGATGACCATAGGAGTATAGAAAAAGCACAAGGAATATAAAGCCAATAATAAGACACATAGTTATAAGTAGAATTTATTCAATGAATTTTTAAAAAGAAAAATAAAACATTTATGTAGCTGAAAATAGGCATTCACAGTATATAAACAAAAATTGTCAAAACTTTAAGAAAACAATGGCAAATTAAGAATAGTAGATTTTATTCAATTATTACAATAATTGCTAGACCAAACAGTTTGAATAATAGTGAGAAAATAACTATTTGAAAACATAATTAAGGAGCTGAATTTACTTGATATATATAAAAACATGAACCCACCAATTAGATGCTACTAATTTTTCTCCTACTACACAGGGAATGTGCCCATTAATGCCAACATAATGGGCTACAAAGCAAATCTTAATACATGCAAAGGATTGTAATCATACAAAGCTGGCTAGTACAAGTTGCTCAAAAATTTATCATAAAA
>NW_007111415.1:0-754 GCF_000164805.1 Carlito syrichta
ATGGTGACCGAGTGGGTTGACACATGCTTCCTTTACACAATGTGTGCCCTTTCTCCCATCGGGTCGTCTACACCAATGCTGAAGTATGTGCCGAAGACATGACTTTATGGGATCTGCTCATTCTCCTGATGAGAAAACAGAGGCCAGGCCTGCCAGAGCTGGTGGTAAAGACAGGACCAAGAGAAGGCCCGACCTCCACTTCCGTTCTCCCTTCTCAGCCTCCCCTGCCCCTCCATGGCAGGACTGTGGGGACTGGTGCTGTGAGCCCATCTCTCTCATGGCCAGACTCCTTACCACCCATAAAAATCCCCCCTTCTCTTCCCTGGCCCCACCCAGGTCACCAATCAGAGAGGTCACCAGAGCGAACTGAAATCAGCTTAGCAACAGTGACCATGCAAAACTGTTCAGAAACAGGTTAAGACAAATGATGCCTCCCGGCCAGACCACAATACTGGGTCTCATAATAGCATCAAATACCAAAGTGTCATCCCCCATCCCACGTGATCTTTCTGGACCCAGTGAGTGACACACAAGGCAGCAGCTAGGAGGGGATGGGACACAGATCAGACCTGCCAGAAGCTGGGCAGGTTGTCACGGTCATGGCTCCTCCCTGGACCTGCCAGTGTGGACAGTCTTCTCCCACAACACCCCTGGGTATGGTCACACCATCCCCTTTCAGCCCCGTCACCAAAAGCAAATGGACAATGGCCACCGTGACACAAACAGAAGAGGCAGCAATGTGCAACTGGCCCTC
>NW_007111416.1:0-764 GCF_000164805.1 Carlito syrichta
ACCCGCGGACTCAGGCTATTCACTCGCTTCGGCCTCCCAAAGTGCTGGGTTGACAGGCTGAGCCACCGAGTCCTGCCAGATACTTGGTTTTTAAAATTATTTAGCTGCTGCTGAAACAGATTATTTCCCTCATTCTGTTAAAAAAGTTAACATATGTAACACATTTTGACCAATGCCTGGTGTATAGTAAGCAATATCGAATGTAATAGGTTACATTTGTTCCTCAAATGGAAGCTTGGCTCTTTGAAGATCTTAAAATGAGGCAATATAGCTT
This sequence comes from Carlito syrichta, assembly GCF_000164805.1. Classification (NCBI taxonomy): domain Eukaryota; kingdom Metazoa; phylum Chordata; class Mammalia; order Primates; family Tarsiidae; genus Carlito; species Carlito syrichta. The sequence continues at coordinate 275 of NW_007111416.1, forward strand.
TCTAGATTTAAAACATTGTACTTACTCTAAAACATATTATTTAAAATATACGAGTCAAAGTAATAATGAATTCATTTCAGATTGAAATGGTTGATTACATACTTTTTCATAACTTTCTAGATTTAAAGTATTGTACATATTCTAAAACATATAACAAAATATACATGCCAAAGTAATAATCATACATTGATTTGAGATTACAGTGATTGGTTACATACATTTTTCAAATGCTGGGCTATATTACAAATTTGACTCCTTATGCCAGAAATAGATAACTCATGTTGTATCACTTTATCTAAATTTTATAAAACATTATTATGTGCTTTAGTTATAGCCATTTGTGTTATACATACGGTGAGTGTTTGAGTGTTTTGTTTTTTGAACTTATGAAGTAACTCTGAAAACTTTGCATGATTGAAACTTTCTAGAGGTCCACACCTTAAATATTTTATTCAAATTTCCCTTTTTCTAACATTAATCTTCCTTCTCC
>NW_007111417.1:0-947 GCF_000164805.1 Carlito syrichta
CCCTCATCTCTACAATAAATCAAAAAATCAGCCGGGTGTGGTAGTGTATGCCTGTAATTCCGGCAACTTGGCAGACTGAGGCGGAAGGATCGCCAGAGCCCAGCAGGTCGAGACTGCGGTGGCCTGGAGCGACCACTGCACTCCAATCTGGGCGACAGAGTGAGAGTCCAACTCAAAAAAAAACAAAAAACAAAGAAAACACCCAAATACTGCAGTATCCTAATAAAGTGAAACAATCTCTCTAAGGATTTTATAAGTATTTTAATTCTGTTCATGCTTAACTCAAATGATCACTATTACAGCTGAAAACCAGACACACGATAGTCCGAGCAATCAATTAGAGACCAATAGTTACTCAACACAGTAGCCTCCCTCGGTACCTATGGAAGACGGTTCCAGGGCCCCCTTGGATACGCAAACCTGCAGAGATGCTCGAGCCCCTCATATAAAATTGAGAAGTATTTGCAGAGAACCTACATGTATCCTCCTGTGTGCTGTACATCATGTCTAGATTACGTATAATACCTAATATAATGCAAATGCTATGTACATAGTTGATATGTTGTATTTTTATTTGGGTTATTTTTTTTCAAATATTTTTGATCTGCATTTTGTTGAATCCACAGATGTGGAGCTCCCCGATACAAGGGCTCACTGTAGGGCTTTCTTGACACTATTATTTTTAAGTAAGTACTTTTAACTCAACTGAGTAATAAAGTAAAAGATACATCATATTTTATAAATTATATCAGGAGAATAATTGTTATAGGTCGAGTAAATATTAGTTGATGTTTATTGATAATGGAAAATCAAAAAGAATAAACTTGTCACATATATCCCACTTTTTGTATTTAATGTTAATTTTTCAATTATTACTTTTTCATCCTTACAAAAGACAATAAAATAAAAGTTTTATAGGAGAGTAAAATATTTTTTAAATTTCTTGA
>NW_007111418.1:0-843 GCF_000164805.1 Carlito syrichta
ATGCTACCTCATAGTCTCCTCCAATAAGACTCAGGCACGGCACTGGCCTGCCCCTGCAAGGTTCATAAATATACCTTTCTCTCTACATAACTCTCTCTCTCTCTTATTCCCTCTCTCTGTCCCGTCACTCTCTCGCCTTTTCTCTTTCTCTCTCTCTCTCTCTCTCTCTCTCTTGCTTTTTCTCTCTGTCCCCACCACTCTCTTGTTAGCTCTCTCTCTCTCCCTCTCTTACTTTCTCTCACACTCCCTCCCCCCCTTTTACTCTCTCTCTCTATCCCCGCCACTCTCTTACTCTCTTGCTCTCTTTCTCTCTCCGTCTCTCTCTCTTTCTCTCTCTCTCATCCTTCCTCGGTTACAGTCCCTTCGTGTAACTGCCCCTTTAATAAATCTCTCAGTTCAGACCGGCGTGGAGTCGTTACTGGGCGCCCCCAAAACTTCTTTCACCAAGAAAGCAGAGAAAATAGGTCTTTTTTTTCATTTGGAGTACTGGAATTGCAGTGTTTAAAGCATCTTTAACTAATATTTCTAATCCTTAGCTTTTGTCAGTATCACAAGCACTCATATGCTGCTTGCTCTATTAATACTGCTTTTAAAAAATAGTCTCTAAAGCTTGACATAAGAGTTTGTTTATGGAAAACATGCAACTAATTGAAACTTAAAGCACCTCTTTAAAAAGAAAGCTTTTAAAAGATTTTGTGGCAAGAAATCAAGGAGCATGAGAAGTTACTTTCAAGCCTCTTTAAGTGCAAATTCATGAGAATTATTGAAAATTTGTTTATACTTTTTTTTACAAATAAAATATATATGCTCTATCCTGTACACTAATTAACATTCTTTCTAATC
>NW_007111419.1:0-838 GCF_000164805.1 Carlito syrichta
AAAAAAAAAAAAAAGTCTATGTTTGAACACATCCCAAAGCAACTTGAAATAGTAGGTTTCAAACTGATGATATTTTAATGTAACTTTAACAATAAGATATATGTGATGATAATAATGTTGCTAAGTTATACTCCGATAAAATAATTGCACAGATTTTGGCTGCCCAAACTTGAGACATATGTTTTTGTGCATGCAGCCTTTAAAGATTTTAACACAATCCAACTGGGAAAACTGTTAAGCTGTCATTCCCGAAGAAATGATACAGACAGGCAAACCATTAAGCCTGCGTATGCCTGAAAATACAACACTGACATTCAAAGTGAAGACATTTAAAGTGGAGTGTGAGTGTACACACACACACACATTTTAACTTCTTACTCAAAATCTACAGCATGATTTTCTCCCTATAGACAAGCAATCTTACCAAGTTCAGCAGCCTATTGTAGCTACTGATATGATAAAAGGATGACCCTTTTCACATTTTCTGTCTGAATATAAAAGTAAGAAAAAGCAGAAGAAACATGAAAGCTGGCCTTTACCCGCTCCTTCTGAAATCAAAAGGACCTCATATAGGTAACACATACATATAAACACAACTGATGTTTCACTAATCAAGAACATACTCATGAACAATTCTGTATACGTACTTTAGAATCATTAAGAACGTGATTTTGAGCTGGATTCGGTGACTCAGCCTGTAATCCCGCACCTTGGGAGGCTGAGGTGAGTGGAATGCCTGAGCCCACGGGTTCGAGCTTCGCCTTGGCAACTTGGCAAGACCTCATCTCTACAATAAATCAAAAATTAGCCGGGTGTGGTAGTGAGTGCCTGCAGTTCC
>NW_007111420.1:0-890 GCF_000164805.1 Carlito syrichta
TTAGGGTACGGATAGGGTGAGGGTGCATGGAGAGGTGAGAGGCACAGGAGACAGGGCTGCAGCACCTCCAGAGCCAGCAAGCCAGCAGTGCACTCACTGGGATCCCAGAGATCCGAGTAGTTGCAAAGAATTGTGACACACAAAATGGTTAAGAAAGAAAAGTTTATTTAAAAGTAAGTAAACAAGATTTACCTCCCCAAGGTGGGGGAGGAGACCAAAGCCTGGAAACATGGCAACAGTCATAGCTCAAAGAGCACATGGCTACCCCAGAGTCTAGCAAGGCAATGGCTGCTGGTTGCTCATGGTTGAGTCCTTTTAACCATTCCCCTTGATGGGGAAAGATCATTAGGTGATTGGGTGGTGGTCTGCTTCCACAACATCACAAAGGGGCAGACAAATGCAGGTACTGATGCCAGGTGATGGATAGCAGGCAGATGGATGGGTTAGTCACATGATTGCTGCCAAGGTGGGTCACAAAGAGCTGATTAGGTGAACTCTCTGGGGTGGGGGTGGTTTCCCACAAGAGACTTGTTAGACATTTGCAATTCACAAACTCATGGCTTTGACCTTGACAAGGAATCAAAAGTTTACTGGAGATTATTATGCTAAACCATGAATATTTGGGTTGTCCTGGTCTTACATCTGAAGGAGATTTGCCAAGGGGGATGAGATAGGCTGCTGTTTGTCCTGCAGTAGAATGTCTGGATGTTTTCTTTGTTTTCTTTTTTTGAGTTGGAGTTCACTCTGTCGCCCAGACTGGAGTGCAGTGGCCACTCCTGGCCACTGCAGCCTCGACCTGCTGGGCTCCGGCAATCCTTCCACCTCAGCCTTCCAAGTAGCTGGATCTACAGGCATGTGCTACCATGCCCCGGCTTATTTTTTAATTTATT
>NW_007111421.1:0-739 GCF_000164805.1 Carlito syrichta
TCAGTTCCTGTATGCACAGCCTCTGTCCCTACAGAGGCTTCTCTGGTGATCAACTTCTCCTCTCTTTACCCATCTATACAACAATTGTGTTGCCTAGAGAAGGAAGTTTGAGATGGCTCTTCATTGTGAGCCCAATTTTACTCATTGCTGTGGATGTTGGTAGCCAAGGGGGCAGGCCTGGTTCTGGGGGATGGGTGAGCTGTGGTCACTGGGTAAGATGGCCTCAGAAGTCAGTGGGGGAGGGGGGAAGGTATATCCTCATTTGCTGTAAAGAGCTTGGGACCTGGAGACACAACACCATGGTTTGAGCCTTCATTCATCTGCTAGCTGCATGATCCTGAGAAAATTATCTAGCCCCTTTAAGCCTCAATTAAACAGCAGTGAAGTATACCTGTCTTGGCTTCCTCTCTGGATGATTGTGAAAATCAAATGACAATCTTGAAAGAAATTGCTTTGTGAAATGTAAAGTTTTACAAAATGGTTATTTTTATCAGGATGATAAGTAGGGTGGTCTCCCCCAGGGAGAAGAATGTCATGAGAAAGAAGATAATGCAAAATAAAGTGGGAGGAGATAGGTTTCTGAGAATGGCAGCTGCTGGGAAAGATGTTTGAGATGTGGAGTTTCATTGTCATTGTTGGGATGGGGGAAGGGATAATGGGGTGGAGTTTAAGAACAGAGATGAATAGGGAAAGATATTATGGAAGCTAAATCTTACCAACTGTATATTATAATGGGGAC
>NW_007111422.1:0-766 GCF_000164805.1 Carlito syrichta
TCCGGGGAAGGGACGCCGAGGCGAGGGCCGGCGGGGAGGACCCGGCGCGGGCCCGAAGAGGGGGCGGGGGTTGGGCTCCCGGGGGGGCGGCGAGGAAAAGCTGGGGGAGGGCGGCGCTGGGGGTTCCGGCTTCCCGGGGGTCCGGCCTCCCCGGGAGCGCAGGATCGCGGTCGGGGTGGTCGGGGTGCAGCTCGCACTCACCTCCGGGTGGAAGGCGGCGGCGCAGGAGTCGGAGTCCATGTTCCGGGCGGGGGGCGGCGGCTGCAGGAGTGCGGGGCCGGGATGCGGGCGCCGGGCCGCCCGGGGCAGGGGGCTCCGGCGGCTGCGCAGGGCGAAGGCGGACCCGGGAGGGGTCGCCCCGACTGGAGGCGACGGGGGGCTCGGCGTGTCGCGTCCCGGACTCTGTACTCCCGGACCGGCGGCCCCAAGGCCGAGCGGAGTGGGCGATGCAGCTCCCGCGGCCGGCGCGGCGGGAGAGGCGGGAGAGTCGCTGCGGGGGGCGGCGGCGGCGGCGGCGAGCGGGAACCCGACCGGCTCCCCGACCTGACGCCCAGTTCGGCTCGTGTCTCGGGAGGGAGGGCGGGAGAGCCGTGAAGGCTGTCGGGAAATGTAGTCTGGCTGGCCACTGGAAGCCGGCGGCGCGGGGGCAGGCGCGAAGCATTGTGGGAGTCGCAGTCCGCAGCTCAGCCAGTGCGGCCGCACAAAGGCCCCTGGAGGACTCCAGGCCCCATGAAGCTCCGCGGCGACGGCCCAGTGAGCGGAGGCG
>NW_007111423.1:0-736 GCF_000164805.1 Carlito syrichta
AGAAGCCTTTCTTTTTCTCCACATCCTTGCTAGCATCTGTTGTTGTTTGTATTTTGGTGATGGCCATTCTTACTGGGCTTAGGTGGTATTTCAATGTAGCTTTGATTTGCATTTTTCTGATGATGCCTGAGTGTCTGTTGACTGCCCTTATATCTTTTTTTGAGAAGTGTCTATTTATATCTTTTGCCCACTTTTAAAAGAGACTGTTTTTTTTTTCCTTTCTGGCATTTGAGTTTCTTGTAGATCCTAGAGTTTTGGCCTCTGCCATATATACAGTTGACAAATAATATTTCCCATTCTGTGGGCTGTCTCCCTACTGACTTGATGGTGTATTCTGCTTTGCAGAAGCTCATTAATTTTATGAGGTCCCACTCGTCTATCTTATTTCTTAAGGTATCGGTTTAGGGTTCTGAATAAGAATTGGTTGCCGGTCCCAATTTCCATAAGGGTGTCTCCTGCATTTTCTAAGACTCTTAGAGTTTGAGGTTTTACATTTAGGTCTTTGATCCATTTAGAGTTAATTTTTGTGTGCGGTGATATGGAGGGGCCCTGTTTAAATCTTCTGCATGTGGTTAGTCAGTTTTCCCAGCACTGTTTACTGAATAGATTCTCCTCTTCCCTGAGACTCTATAGGATGATGCAAAGAGGAAACGAATGGAAGCAATAAACAGATACACACACACATACTGAAAACAAACTGGAATAACAACAAGGCTAAACAAACGATCAGCAACAA
>NW_007111424.1:0-972 GCF_000164805.1 Carlito syrichta
CAAACTTGTGATGACTCACTTAGGAATTGTGTCAAATTTTAAACAGTTTTTAAAAATCAACCACTGGATAATTGAAGGGGAAGAGATGCCCAATTGGCATCCTGCACCAGGCATCAGTTACCATGCCACATCCTCTCCTCCCAAGACAGGTGTCAAGGGTGAGAGTGGCTCCCACCCATGCGGCCCCCCACCCTGTCACCCTCCCGGCACTCTCTTGCTGTCAGATTCCCATATTGTCTCTTCTCCATCAGCCTCTCCTTCCAACAGAGAGTAAATATCCCTCCAAATAAATAATAAAAACCGAACTTTTAAAAGTGGTGACCCTCAAATCTCATTTAGAAATTCTCGTTTTGACAAGATGTTTACCAAAACTATTTCCCAATTTTTTTTGGAAAACCACCAAAGTCTAAATTACCAGCAACATAAAGTATAAATCAGAGGCCACATTTTTTTCACAGTTAATGACTTTGGGGAAAAGGTGAACAGTTTTAAATTAGTAAATGAAGAATGATTCATCCAGTATATTCCGCTGATGATCAGAGTTCCCACTGTCATACATGAGTCCTGGTCTCCCACCCAGGCATCTTTCCCCTTGTGCTGTTCACATCGCACAGGGCCTCCATTCTGCCATGTTCAGATTCAAAAATAGAGTTCAAAAATAGAGTTCAAAACCACATGAATGAAAAGATCACCTGGAAAACTCTAACACCCACACGGTCTGTTTTACCCCCAAATTTTTACCAGATTCTACAAGAATGGTAATGATCTCATGGCACATTCTGCATCTTAAGCTGAAAAAAAGCAAAATGAAACAAACACACAAACAAAAATATAGAATACCACATTTGTGCAAAGTGGGCAGAATTGGCCTAAAGAACAGTTCTTTGGGCATTCTCTCTCTCTCTCTTTTCTATTTTAGTCTCAAAAATACATTTTCTTATCATCAATGAAATTATTCTGAAAGAAAATAAA
>NW_007111425.1:0-840 GCF_000164805.1 Carlito syrichta
AGGATCCAAAGCAGAAGGATGGTCAGTGCCCTGCCCTTCAGCCTGCAACAGATGGGGAGCCCAACTCAAAAAACAAAACAAAACAAAACAAAGCAGAAAGAAAGAGGAAGAAAAGAGAGAGGGAGGAAAAAAGAGCCTAGGGCCTGATGGCTTCACAGCTGAATTTGTCCAAGCAGGTGAAAAGCAAATATAAGTTTCATTTAAACTCTTCACCAAAATCGAAGAGGCAGAAATAATTCCCAACTGACTACATGAGCCCAGAACTACTCTGATAGCAAAACAAGACAGACACACGCAAAGTAAAAACAAAGAATACCACAGACCAATATCACTGATGTACACAGGCATGACAAAGTCTTAGCGAAAACCAAGTTAAACAGAACACTGCTTTTGTGCCTATTGTTAGAAATAGCAATTGAGGTGATTTTGGCCTTTTCTATATTCATTAGTAAAGGGGTATAAGTTTCTTCATTATATTCTCTAAGTTTGCAATCATATAACCTTAAGTTTTTAATGGAGGAAGCATACCAAAATCATAATAAAATTGTTCTTTTTGTGCTTACTATCTGACTAAAGAAACGAAATGTCTGGCATTTAGCTGAAGGTAAATATTAACTTAATTATCAAGGTATAATATTTTAACCTCATTTTAGCCTATTTGCCTGTATTTCCAAAAAAGTAGCTTGTTTTACTTCTTTTATCGCAGTATAGGAGGTCATATCATGGTAAGCATGAATTTGGTTTTGAGAAAAATTTGGTTTCCTACATGCAACCATGTGAATGTACGTTATTCATATTTCGTCATTTTCTGATGACTCTCAAATATGTTTTTGAAACTCG
>NW_007111426.1:0-1100 GCF_000164805.1 Carlito syrichta
ATGGGTCTCTTGAAGGCAGTATATTGTTGCCTGGTGATATTTTATCCATTTTGTCATTCTATGTCTTTCAGTGGTGCGTTTAGTCCATTCACATTCAGACTAATTATTGAAATGTGAGAGTTCATCCCTATCATGGAGTTCTTATTGAGTTATTGTCTTCCACTTGGTTTTTTCTTTTTTTTTTTTTTTGTCTTTCTTTTGCTTTTGGGGTTGGTTCGTGTATATTTTATTCTTTTTCCTGTACTCTTGTGAAGAACGTTGTTCTTTTTTCCTTTTCTTCTGTGTTTAGTACTTTCTTAAGTGTTTCATGTAGAGATGGTTTTGTGGCTGCATAAGTTCTTAGGGATTGGATATCTGGGAAAGATTTTAATTCTCCCTCACTGATGAAGCTTAGCTTGGCTGGGTAGGTTATTCTTGGTTGAAATTGTTTATCCTTTAGGACTTTGAAGATAGGGCTCCAAGCTCTCCTAGCCTGCAGGGTTTCTGCAGATAAATCTGCTGCTATTCTGATTGGTCTTCCATGGTGGGTGATCTGTCCTTTTTCTCTTGCTGCCTTTAGGATTTTTTCTTTTGTGCCTACTTTATTTAGGCGAATTATTATGTGTCTAGGAGTGGATCTTCTCATTTGTTGTCTTGCGGGGGTTCTCTGAATCTCTTGTGTTTGAATTTTTGTATCACTGATTAGATAAGGGAAATTTTCTTGAATGATCTCATGGAAAGTTTGTTCCAATGTGGTCTCTGTTTCTCTTTCTGCCTCAGGGAGTCCGATTATTCTTAGGTTAGGCCTCTTGAGGTAGTCACTCATCTCTTGAAGGTTTTGTTCTGTCTTTTTTAGCTTATTTTCTGTGTTTTTAAGAGTTTGGGTTATTTCTATATTTTGGTCCTCAAGCTCTGAGATTCTTTCTTCTGCTTGGGTAATTCTGCTTTCCATGCTTATCAATTTGTTATTTATTTCATTCACAGTATTCTTTATTACTGTTATCTCAGATATCAGCTCCTTCCTAGTTTCTTCTTGTGTCTCCTCAATTCTTTTTAGTCTCTCCATTATTGTTTTGATATCTACATTTGCATTTTGAGACCCTTCATTCTGGGGACTTTTT
>NW_007111427.1:0-1048 GCF_000164805.1 Carlito syrichta
GTATAATTTTTTTTTTTTAATTTGATTTAGCTCTACCACAAGACAGTGGATGTGAGCTAATGTACTGGTCCCCATGATGCACTGTCTGTTTCTGTTTTAAATCCAATAGCTTTCACTAATTGTTACTGTAATTTTTAAAGTCACATTGGTACTACAGCTTTTGACTGATGTTCTTTATGCTGCTGTGGGCTTGACCTTACCCATAAGAAGGCATTGTCTAAAGTGGAGCATTAATAAGACATTGCAGCTGGGCTCGGTGTCTCAGCCTGTAATCCCAGCACTTTGGGAGACCGAGGTGAGTGGATTGCCTGAGCCCGCGGGTTCGACACCCGCCTGGGCAACTTGACAAGACCTCATCTCTACAAAAAATAAAAAATTAGCCAGGCGTGGTAGTGCGCACCTGTAGTTCCAGCTACTTGGAAGGCTGAGGCAGAAGGATCGCTAGAGCCCAGCAGGTCGAGGCTGCAGTGGCCGGGAGCGGCCACTGCACTTCAGTCTGGGCAACAGAGTGAGACTCCAACTCAAAAAAAATAATAACTAAGACATTGCAGCAATCTTACTGGGTAGTATAAGTAATACAGAGAAGCGCATGACTGTTATGGTTCTTTGAAAATGCTCCTGACTTTCTCTTCAATAACAACAGCTGAAAGGGAGACCTGTTTCCCGGTCTCCTCCCCCTCCCCTGCATACACATTCACTATCCACCATAAGTTAGACTTATGGATTTTATAGTGAATTATTCTGTTTATTCCTAGAGGCCCTTATGAGAGATTGTGCCCCCCATTTTACATATTAAAACTGATTGCTCATAATGGTTAAATGACTTGTTTACAGTTCATTAAATACACTCTACATAAAAACAGAACCAGAATTTGAATTCAGGACTTCTTCCTTTTCGGCCAGAGCATTTCTATTATGGTTGTCTTCTCCCCAGGAAATTGCAACAATTAATATTTATGTAACATTTACAATTAGATAATTTTTAAATATACATGATCCCATTTTATTCTTATGACAATCTATGGAGATTGGTGTATTATGCACACTG
>NW_007111428.1:0-798 GCF_000164805.1 Carlito syrichta
CCACCTGGGCAACTTGGTGAGATGTCTTCTCGACAGTAAATCAAAAATTAGCTGGGCAAGATAGCCCATTCCTGAAGTTCTGGCTACTTTGAAGGCTGAGGTGGAAGGATCGCTCGACCCCAGCAGGTCAAGGCTGTGGTGGCCAGGAGTGTGCCACTGCACTCCAGTCTGGGTGACAGAGTGAGACCTCAACTCCAAAAAAGAATCATTGTGTTGTGTTGAGCATTTTTAGTTCCTTTTAATTTATTTTTTACTGTTGAGCTATTCACTGACTCTTGCCTGCAATCTCAATACGATGGGAGACTTATCTTGGAGAATTGCTTGAGGCCAGGAGTTTGAGACCAGCTGGTAAATATAACAATAGCCCATGCCTGGAACATACCAACATCCCTAGCTGTTCAGGAAACTGAGGAAGCAGGATCATTGAGCCCAGGAATTGAGGAAAAACCACCATCGCATTCCAGCCTGGCCAGCAAAATGAGACCCTGTCTGTAAAATACAAAATATGTGAGATTACTGGAGATAAACTCTGAATTAGAAAACTTAAATCTCTTATAATGGACAGTAAGTCTCTCTGCTCTGCTCCAAAGTGAGACTTTTTTTTTCCCTTTTAATTTTTATTTTGAAATTGTGGGTTACAATTGAGGGTTAGGTATACAAATGTTCCTTGTGAGGTACCCTTATTAATGAGGTGTGTCCCACCTTCCCCAGGTGGATAGCTGTTATGACTAAGTGAGAAGATTTCACGCCAGCAACTGAGTTTAACGTGCAGGTCAAGAGCAGGCAAATGCCAGAAAA
>NW_007111429.1:0-832 GCF_000164805.1 Carlito syrichta
TCTGCTTTGATTGCGGGGATACGCTTCCTAGCTGTCCATAGCCAACGATTTAGCTTGCTTCCCTTAGGGTTCTATGAGTTTCCTTTCCTTCTCACCACCAACATTCACCACTCAACTTTGCGGAGAGCACCCTGGCATTTGTTCTTGCCACAGAGTCTCCTTGAAAAGTAGCCAGACCTGTGAGTGAGAATTTCAGAGTGCTGTGATCATAGACAGTGCCTCTACTGCGAGGAAAACCTTCTCCAAACCCATGCGCGGGAGCCAACGGGAAGGACAGAGACCCACTTCTCTTGGAGTGACATCCATGCTTCAGGGGTGGGTGCTGAGTGAGGCCAGGTGTCCAGGTCCTAACGGGTGATCGCCACCAGCATGTAACCTCTGCTCTACAAGAAAAGCAGCGTGAAGACAATCTGAACCCCACTGTCCCGGCCTGCCCGGCCCTGCACAGAGCTCCAATCCTGTGAGTGGGCAACAGATGGCGGAAGGAAGCCCCAGCCTCTGGGACTCACTTGCCAGGAACGGAGCCTCCATGACTCAGAGCTGGAAGGAAGAAGACACTGACTCTCCGGTCTGGGAGCTGAGGGGAGACACAGCATCATCTTCTCGGCCACACTCAACCAAGCAGACCTTTCGTCATGTACAGCTCGGGGTGGGGATAGGTCATGGCCGTGTGCCACCTACTCTCAATGCTCTCTCGGAGACCAAACCTGTCTGGTGGCTTGGATGCCTAACTTAGGACAACTTCCAGAGACTTTCAAGAGCTTTTGGAAAGCAGCAGCTATCATGGGCTAGGATTGTTCTCCGAGCGGATGTCCACCGAGCTCCCATTCTG
>NW_007111430.1:0-816 GCF_000164805.1 Carlito syrichta
ACGCAAATATAATTAGAAAGTTTTCTCTGAATCCAATTACACACAGTTTAGAAGGGCATATCTATTTTTCCTTGGTATTTGTTTTAATTCTGATTTAGAAAATTTCTAATAGTTTGACAATTCTATTATTTGGTCTATAGGCATGCACTGATTTTTGAAAATAAAGTATAAGTTAATTCCAGTTTAAGATAGGTTTATCAGGATGTTGAAGTGCATCTAACTTTTTTTTCTAACTTCCTGAGTGCATAGAATTATTTCAAAATTTTAAAAAGTTTATTTTTAAAAATAGGTGCATGCTAAAAAGAGTATCCTGACGCCACTTGTTATTTGTTTGACATTTTAGCGATTGCCATCATGGCCAGAGTGAAGGGGTATCTCACTCTTGAGTGGGCCCTAAGCATTGGGCACTCCAGCACAAAGAGAAGAACTAATGTCGACACAACTAGCAGGGAGAGAGAGGGCAGGGGAATAAAGGGGACGCAGTCACCCATGGGGGGCCAGGTCCAGTGGTGGGGAGAGCGGGTATGCTCAAAGTCCAAATCTCACCTGCAAAGGTGTATGTGTCAGGAGGAGAGAGAGGCCAGAACGGAGTCAAGTAACAACCAAGGTGCTCCTGTGGTCTGCCGGTAAACATCAGTGTGATTTTGGGCAAGTGACTTCGTCTTTGGAGTCTCAGCTTTTCTTATCTGTGGAAATGACAGGCCTGTTCCATAGGCTTTTAATTGGATGTGTGAACTTTAGTGAAATCCAGTACACGTTTGGGACACGGTGGATACTGAAAAACGTCAGCTTTCTTGCCTCTTTAACCTCTATTGA
>NW_007111430.1:2519-3280 GCF_000164805.1 Carlito syrichta
AGTGGGGAACCGCTGGCTATCTACATGCATCCAGTCCCTCCTTCCAATGTATTTCCTCGACTGACTTAGCAAATCAGCGTGTCCCACTTCCCTGGGTCCAGTGACTGTTGAGGAACTCATGGTCTAATCATCAGAGTTAGGACTGCTGGGACCATAGGACCACTGTGGGGATAAGTCAGCTTTCAGATGGAGCATCTGATAGCCATTCCATCTCCCCCTATCAAAGAAAGAAAAGAGGGCAGCCCCCTCGAGTCCCCTACTGCTGTGGGAGCTTTTCTGTGCTCTCAATAAATCCTGCTTTCTTAAAAAAAAGAAAACAGAAAGAAAGAAAAGGACAAGGTAACCACTGGGAGAGGGAGGAGGATGGTGGAATAGAGAGGAAAGGATGTGGAAGGAAGAGGTTTGGGAGGGAAAGGGTCATCAAAATGACCTGGGAGTTTTTGTAAACCGCCTGTTCATCCCTCACCCTTAAATTGTTGAGATGTCACAACACAAGGAGCAGCTGAAACTCACTACTATGTATGCTAACATAGATGCTAGAATGTTCTTTCTGATGTGAGCATACTAGAGTTCCCGGAGTGCCCATCAAGGAACTCTCTTCCACCTTTAGCATCCAGAACTTATCACAATGATCGTCAGCATTCCCCATCCTAGTTTCCTCCCCTGCCCCTTCTTCCTGCTACAATGCCAACCCGACGGGGCCCCACCACCCTCTACTAGAGCAAGTCTGCACCTGGGTTGCACATTAAAGTCAAAAAAAG
>NW_007111431.1:0-946 GCF_000164805.1 Carlito syrichta
CAGCTAGATACTTCTTAAGTCAGCTAGTTAATTCAGTCTGCTAGGCTACTGGCTATCTAGTTAGCTAGATAATAACATCACCTGGCTAGAAGCTGACCAGCTAGTTAAGTCAGCTAGTTTAGTCAGCTCGCTAATCAACTGGCTAGCTAGTTATGTCAGCTCATTAAATCAGTTGTCTAGCCAGCTGGCTATCTAGTCAAAGAGCTTGTTACATGGGATGTGTAGCCATCTGGCTCACTAGTTATTTCAGCTAGTTAAGTCAACTGGGTAGCTAGGCAGCTAGCTAGTTAAGTCAGCTTGATATGTCAGCTAGCTAGCTAGTTAAGTCAGATAGTTAAGTCAGCAAGTTATATGAGAGCTAGCTAGCAAGTTGAATCAGCTAGTTATGTCAGCTGGCTAGCTAGGTAGCTAGCTAGTTATGTGAGCTATTTAAGTGAGATGGGTAGCTAGTTCAGTAAGTTAGTTAAGTCAGCTGGAGAGCCAGCTGCCAAGCAGGGTAGGTAGCTTTAAGTCAGCTGGCTAGCCAGCTATCCAGCCAGCTTGTGAGTCAGCTAGTAAAGTCAGTTACCTATCCACCTAGCTAATTAAGTTAGCTAGTCATGTCTTCGAGTTAAGTCAGCTGGCTAGCCAACTGGCTAGCTGGTTAAGTCAGCTATTTTAGTCAGCTCTCTAGACAACTGATTTGGTAGGTAGCTAGCTAGATAAGTCAGCATGCTGGCCAGCAGGCTAGCTGTTCAAGTCAGCTAGTTAAGTCCGCTGGCTAGCCTGCTGGCTAGGTAGGTAGCTAGCTAGTTAAGTGAGCTGGCAAGCCAGCTTGCTAGATTAAGTCAGTTAGGTAAGTCAGTTGTCTAGCCAGCTTGCTAGATAGGGAGCCAGTTAGTTAATTCAGCTGGCTAGCCAGCTGACTAACTGGGTAAATCAGCTAGTTAAGTGAGCTGGAAACCAG
>NW_007111432.1:0-959 GCF_000164805.1 Carlito syrichta
AAAAATTACTGCTCCTGTATAGTGACTTCTACCCACCACTGCAGCTGAAAGTAGAGACAGTGAGAAACATTCACTGACTTGGATGAGGCCGAAGTCACCTGTAACTACTCTTCAGTCGTGTGATGCTCACAGTCCAGGTTGTCTGTTACAGTCTCCCAGGGCTTTAAAAAATCTGGATGCCTGACCATGTCCTAGGATAACTAAATCAACTTCTGGGAATGGGAACCAGGCCCCTGTTGTGAAACCTCTTTTTGTGACTTTAATGTGCAGCCCAGGTGCAGACTTGCTCTAGTAGAGGGTGGTGGGGCCCCGTCGGGTTGGCACTGTAGCAGGAAGGAGGGACAGGGGAGGAAACCAGGATGGGGAATGCTGACAGTCATTGTGATAAGTTCTGGATGCTAAAGGTGGAAGAGAGTTCCTTGATGGGAACTCCAGGAACTCTAGTATGCTCACATCAGAAAGAACATTCTAGCATCTATGTTAGCATACATAGCAGTGAGTTTCAGCTGCTCCTTGTGTTGTGACATCTCAACAATTTAAGTGTGAGGGATGAACAGGCGATTTGCAAACCTCCCAGGTCATTTTGATGACCCTTTCCCTTCCAAATCTCTTCCTTCCCCATCCTTTCCTCTCTATTCTGCCATCCTCCTCCCTCTCCCAGTGGTTACCTTGTCCTTTTCTTTCTTTCTGTTTTCTTTTTTTTAAAGAAAGCAGGATTTATTGAGAGCACAGAAAATTTCCCACAGCAGTAGGGGACCCGAGGGGGCTGCCCCCTTTTTTTTCTTTGATCGGGGGAGATGGGATGGCTATCAGATGCTCCATCTGAAAGCTGACTTATCCCCACAGTGGTCCTATGGTCCCAGCAGTCCTAACTCTGATGATTAGACCATGAGTTCCTCAACCAGTCACTACGCCCAGAGGAGTGGGACATGCTGATTTGCTAAGTCAGTTGAGGAAAT
>NW_007111433.1:0-747 GCF_000164805.1 Carlito syrichta
CTCACCCTGCCCAGCTGTCCTCACCAACCTGCAGTCCAGTGTTGACTCCAGTGGCCATGGCCCAGTCTTCCATCAAAGGGATTGGCCTCATGGGGCCTCCATGGCTTCTCAAATTTACAATGTGGCAGGGTGTGTTCTGTGCCACTGAAAAGTGAAATCAGGTCATAAGGTGGCAGGCCCTGCCCCTGGTTAAATGGTCCTCCTGTGCAAAGGCTCCACAGAGGTCCTGTTGTGGTGTAGCAGCCACTCCCCAATCATACCTGGCAGCTGTCCCAGCAGTGTGGCTGCTCAGATGTGTGCTGGGAGCTTTCCCAAGCCTGGCTTGCATTTCACCTTTGTCTATTTTGTTGAGGTGTGACTGTTTGGTTTGAGTCATTCTTGCCTTCTGGGGAGATACAGGAGGATTGTCAGGTGGGAGGATGATCAAACCTATTGTTACTCCTTGCTAAAATAGGAATGTGTACAACCACACCCACACTCAATGGGCACACCTCTTGGGGCTCTTCGAGGGCTTTGTCTTCCATTCTAGAATATTTCTTCTCTCGCTTTTTTCACCTGTCTGTCTATGGCCTCCTCTGTCCTTCCTCCCCATGGTGTTCTGATTTCAGATGCATCTGTTTCTTTCTTGACTTGCCAGGGAGTGATTTGTGTTCTGAGAGAGAGCCTCAGCCTGAGTGGCTGGTTTTGATAGATGCCTGAGTCCTCTGCCAGCAACTTTTGACTTTTTGGCAAGGACTATTCCATGAA
>NW_007111434.1:0-1119 GCF_000164805.1 Carlito syrichta
CAAGTTGTGTTTGTGTTACCAGTTTGATTTGTTACTCTCATGTAAGCAACTTCTAAAGGAAAGAAACCCCATGTAATTATGTTAGGGATTACTGGGACAAAAATTTGGATTATGGATGAGTATGAGTAATGATGTAAGACTACATGTAAAGGAGCCAAGTGGATGTCAAATTCGATAAGAGTGAGAGTTCAAAGAAAGGTAAATTTGCAGTTCACGATAACGAGGGAATGTATTATGGAGACAAGTTCAGGGGTTATTCTTAGCAAAAATAACTTGGGCTGAATGGAAAGCCTAATTGTGGTCATTTATACAACCACTGAGAAAAAGGCATTTAAATGTTGAGATATGGCCCGTACAAAGCATGAAAACAAGTGGGTCCAGGTGGCAATGTGCAGAATTTTGGCAATTTGTGATGGCAGATATGTTTATGTTTGCCACTTCTAGCCAATGAGTCTGGAAAGGCTGATCTTGGCCAGAATATCCAGGTATTTGATGATAGAGGCTAAAGAATCAATCTGCTGTTGAAGTGTAAAAACAGAGTGGGGTTCTTAGGAAAACAAGTATGGCAATATATTATGTAACAAACTACAGGAAAGAAACATTGGACTAAAGAAGGCCTAGGAACCCAGGAGCAAGGAATGGTTATGGAAATAATGAGGGAGAGATGTGAGACCTCACACTATAAAGCTACAATCATCATAATAGTTTGGTATTGGTACAGGAACAGGCATATATATCAATGGAACAGAATTGAGATTCCAGAAGCAAAACCTCAATTTCTCAACCAACTCATCTTCGACAAAGCCCCTGCCACCTACCACTGGGGAGAGGAGAACCTATTCAGTAAATGGTGCTGGGAAAACTGGCTGACCACATGCAGAAGATTGAAACAGGACCCCTATCTATCCCCATGCACAATGGTTAACTCCAAATGGATCAGAGAACTAAATGTAAAACCTCAAACCATAAGACCCTTAGAAAAGGAAGGAAATACCTCTCATGGAAATCGGAACTGGGCATCCATTCCTGTACAAACCCGAAACCCACAGATCATAAGAGAGAAGATAGACAGTGGGACCTTATTAACTGACAACTTCTGCAAAGCCAAAGAAACCATCA
>NW_007111435.1:0-6171 GCF_000164805.1 Carlito syrichta
AATGCGGTAGACATGGTGGATTTCATTCCCAAGTGAAGAGAACCATGTGTTCACACCTATCAAAAATTTCTCCAGGGATAAGTGACCATTCAAGGATCTTCTAAATGAGGTAGTCTTTTTTTGTTTTAAAGCAGTGTTTATTGAGAGGACCCAGAAACCCCCAAACTGAGAGGGAACCACAGGGGATTGCTCAAGTGATAGGCTATTATTAGTATGGTCACGGAGACATGTTGAGGCTTGGTTGTAGAACGACCAAACATTATTTCAGCACTTTCTTTAGTTTAGAAACTTCTGGATGTTTTTAGTATTGTGCAATAACGTTTGAACACTGTTTCATACACGATTTAAACATTGCTTTTGCTAAGGCCATAATCAATTTTCCAGAATTTTCAATTATCTACGTTTTTATGCTAATGCAGAGTTCAAATACTTACTACGTTGTAAATCTCCATGCTATTTTGTTTTATAAATATTGGACCCCAAATTCTCTTCACCTGTGTGCCTTATTTTAAATGCTTTGTGATTGAAAGTATCAGATTAATCAGATACTTTGTTGCACAGTACAGCTTTATGTCTTAGGTAGAGAAAATACTAGGTGATACAATGGAAATACTCTTCTAAGAATATAAATTGGGTTAAAATATGACAGCGGATGTGATTTTATATTTCCCTCAAATATATAAGGGAAACTTTTCCCCAAGGATTGCACATCTGTAACATTTAATCAAAATTAACAATCCGAACATGTAGACTCTCTCAAGAAAATGTAAACAAATTTTAAGAATGAAAAAAGTTGTATTAAATTGCACTACTGTTTTATTTTCCAAAATTTTTAAGGGTTATTATGCATTCTGTTTTCTGAATAGCATTTACGTACACTGAATCCCACGGTTCAGTTATCTAAGAATGATATAGATCTGGAATCTCAAAAAGTTTCCATTTACGCAGAAAAAAAACATTCACAATTTATGTGAGAAAAACTGTACTTGTCAATTTTTAAGTCACATATATACCATGTATTCTAACGTATTAAAAGGAAAACGAGTTATCATTGGAGTATTATACACTTCTTAATATATCAATCCGGGCATAATGAACATTTCTAGGCCTAACCCTGAATTGTAACCATTTTTAAAGTAAAAAAATAAAAAATAGACTAAGCAAAGTCAGTTTCATATTTTACAGCTTTTATTTATTATTTATTTATTTATTTATTTTAATTTTTAATCAATATTTTTTAGTATGATATTGTGGGGTACAGTTAAGGGTTAGGTAAATAAATATGTTTTGTTCAGGCACCCTGTTGATAAGGGGTGTTTCCCCATTCCTCCCACCCATAGTTTCCCACAATTGTCAAACATCCCAAACAGACAGATGTTTTCCACCGTTAATCCCATCTCCCTCCCACTCCATAGTTTCCCACTATTGTCAATCATTTTCTTGTAGTATTACATTGGATGTTCAAGGTCCATTATATGGGTGAGTACATGTGATACTCGTATCTTTGTTTCTGTGAGAGATCAGTCAGTATTATAGACTCTAGTTCCATCCAGGTTGCTGTGAAATTAATGATTTTGTTCTTTTTTATGGTTTCATAGTATTCCATCGTGTATACGTGCCACATTTTTTTAATCCAGTTCTCTTTTGATGGGCAGCATTGTTGCTTAAAGGTTCTTGCTATTGAGAACAATGCTGAGATAAATATACATGGGCAGGTATCTTTTTTATAAAGTGATTTCAGTTATTTAGGATATATTCCCAGTAGGACGATTGCGGGGTCTTATGGAAGATTAATATTTAGAGCTGTTAGAAATCGCTACACTGCTTTCCACAGAGGTTGCACTAGTTTGCACTCCCACCAGCAGTGTAGCAATGTTCCCTTTTCATCACACCCTCTCCAGTAGCTGTTATTTTTTGAGTTGTTGATAATTGCCATTCTGACTGGAGTTAGGAGGTATCTCAGGGTGGTTTTGATTTGCATCTCCCTGATGATTAGTGAGGTTGAACATTTCTTCATGTGTCTGTTGGCTGCTCGGATGTCTTCCTTTGTGAAGTGTCTGTTCATATCTTTTGTCCATTTTATAATGGGGTTGTTTTTTTTTCTTTTCAGCCCATTTGAGTTCCTTGTGGATTCACGATGTCAAGCCTTTGTCAGACCTGGTGTTGGCAAATACTTTTTCCCAGTCCGTAGGCTGTCTCCCTGCTCTCTTGATGGTTTCTTTGACTTTGCAAAAGCTTGTCAGTTTAATAAGGTCCCAGTTGTCTATCTTCTCTCTTATGACCTGTTGGTTTCGAGTTTTGTTCAGGAATTGGATACCAGTTCCAATTTCCATGAGGGTGTGTCCTTCATATTCTAAGGTTTTTACTGTTTGAGGTTTTAAATTTAGGTCTCTGATACATTTGGAATTAACCTTTGTGCATGGGGATAGATAGGTGTCCTGTTTCAATCTTCTGCATGTGGTCAGCCAGTTTTCCCAGCACCATTTTACTAATAGGTTCTCCTCTCTCCAGTGGTAGGTGGTGGAGGCTTTATCGAAAATGAGTTGGTTGAGAAATTGAGGTTTTGCTTCAGGAATCTCAATTCTATTCCATTGATCTCTATGCCTGTTCCTATACCAATACCAAGCTGTTTTCATGATTGTAGGTTTATCGTAATGTGTGAAGGCTGCCAATGTGATACCACCTGCTTTTTTTTGGTTTTTTTTTTGCTGAGGATTGTTCTGTCTGTTCCTATATGAATTCCTGTGTTGTTTTTTCTAGGTCTGAAAAGAATGTTGCTGGTAGTTTGATGCGTATTGCATTGAATTTTTAGATTGCCTTAGGGAAGATGGACATTTTCACAATGTTGATTCTTCCAATCCATGAGCATGGGATATTTTTCCACTTGTTTGTGACATCTTTGATTTCTTTGAGCACTGTTTTGTAGTTTTCATTGTAAAAGACTTTCACATCTCTGGTTAGGAAGATGCCAAGGTATTTCATTTTTTGTGTGACTATTGTGAATGGAATTGTGCTTTTTATTTGGGTTTCTGTTTGTTTATTATTGGTGTAAAGAAATGCGATTGTCTTTTGCACATTTATTTTGTAGCCTGAGACTTGCCAAAGGCCTTTATCAGTACAAAGAGGTTTTTGACAGATTCTCTTGGGTTTTCAAGACACACAATCATATCATCTGCAAGAGAGATAATTTGACTTCCTCTTTTCCTATTTGGATACCCCTGATTGCCTTCTCTTCTCTTATTTCTCTAGCCGGGACTTTCAATACTATGTTGAACAGAAGGGGTGAGAGTGGGCATCCTTGTCTTGTTCCAGTTTTCAGGGGAAATGGTTACAATTTTTGTCCTTTTAGGAGTATGCTGGCTGTGAGTTTCTCGTAGATGGCTTTTAATATTTTGATGTATGTTCCCCGTATGCCAAGATGTTCGAGGGTTTTTATTTAGAAGGGGTGCTGGATTTTATCAAAAGCATTTTCTGCATCTAATGATATAATCATATGGTTTTTGTTTTGATATCTGTTGATGTATTTAATTACATTTATTTATTTACGAATGTTGAACCAGTCTTGCATCCCAGGAATGAAGCTTACTTGATAATGATGGATGATTTTTGAGATGTATTGTTGAATCCGGTTTCCTAGCATCTTGTTGAGGATTTTAGCATCTATGTTCATCAAAGATATTGGCCTGTTGTTCTCTTTCTTTTTTGGAACTTTACCTGGCTTGGGTATCAATGTGATGTTGGCTTCGAAAAATGATTTTGGGAGAGTTCCATCTTTTTCAATTGACTTGAATACCTTCAGTAGGATTGGTATCAGCTCCTCCTTGAATGTCTTATAAAATTCTGCTGGAATGCCATCTGTTCCAGGGATTTTTTTTGTGGGTAGTTTTCTTATTACATAGTTGATTTCCTTGATTGCTATTGGTCTATTTAGGGTGTCAATTTCCTCTTGTTTCTAACTATGTAAGTTGTGTGAGGCCAGAAAGTCCTCCATTTCCTTAAAGTTTTCATGTTTGTTTCCATACAAGTACATTGTAGTCTCCAATGATCCTTTGTATTTCTTCAAGATCAGAAGTAACTTCATCTTTTGTGTTTCTGATTGTGCTTATTTGGGTTTTTTTGTTTTTGTTTTTTCTTGGTCATTCTAACTAGGAGACCATCGATTTTGTTTATCCTTTCGAAGAACCAGCTTTTTGTTTCATGAATTTTTTGTATTATCTTTTTATCTTCTATGTCTTGGATTTGGGCCTTTATTTTGGTGATCTGGATTCTTCCTCTGAAGTTAGGGATTTTGTGGGCTTGCTTTTCCAGCTTCCTTAGGTGATTTATTAGGCTGTTAATTTGTGCTTCTTCAGTTTTCTTCATGTGTGTTTTTAGGGATATAAATACCCATCTAACTACAGCTTTTAAGGCGTCCCAGATATTTTGGTAAGAGGTTTCTTCATTTTCATTTGTTTCCAGGTATCTTTTGATCTCTGTTTTGATTTCATCATTGACCCAGAAGTTGTTTAGCATCATGCTGTTTAGTGTCCATGTCTTTGTGGGTTTTGGGGGGACCTTGTTGGTGTCAATATTTATTTTTATTCCACTGTGGTCCGAGAAGGTGCATGGTAGAATTTTGGGCCTTTTAAATTGACTTATGCTTGATTTATGGCCAATTATGTTGTCAATCTTAGAATACGTTCCATGTGGTGATGAGTAAAATTTGTATTCTCTGGTCTTTGGATGGAGTGTTCTGTAGGTATCAATTAAATCCATTTGGTCCAAAGTCACATTGAGGTTCCGGATCTCCTTGCTCATTTTTTGTACTGATGATCTGTCTAAGGTTTTGAGAGGGGTATTAAGTCCCGTGTTATGATGGTGTTAGAATCAATATCTTTCTTTAGTTTTCCTAGATGTTGCTTTATGAAAGTTGGCGCACCTATGTTGGCTGCATATATGTTTAGGAAAGATATTTCTTGTTGATGGATTGAACTTTTTATCATTATGTAGTGGCCTTAGGTATCTTTTTTGAGTTTTAATAACTTGAAGGTTATTTTGTCTGATATTAAGATTGCTACTCCTCCTTTCTTTTGTATTCTGTTCGCCTGAAAGTTTGTTTCCCATCCTCTTACTTTGAGGCTGTGGGTGTCCTATTTAGTGAGGTGAGTCTCTTGAAGGCAATAGATTGCTGCCTGATGATATTTTATCCATTTTGCCATTCTATATATTTTCAGTGGTGCATTTAGTCCATTCACATTTAGGCTGATAATTGAAATCCAAGAGTTGATCCCTGTCATAAGGTTCTTACAGAGTTGTTGTTCCTGTTAGTTTGATGTCTTTCTTTGGGTTTTGGAGTTGGTTCATTCGTTTTTAATCTTTTGCCTGTACTCTGGTAAGAATGTTGTTCTTTTTTTCCTTTTCTTCTGTGTTCAGTACTTTCTTAAGTGTTACTTGTGGTGGCAGCATAGGTTTTTAGGGTTTGGATTCTGGGAAAGATTTCAATTCTCCCTCACTAATGAAGCTTAGTTTGGCTGGGAATGTTATTCTTGGTTGAAATTGTTTATTTTTTAGAACTTTGAAGATAGGGCTCCACGCTCTCATAACATGAAGGGTTTCTGTGGATAAATCTGCTGCTATTCTAATTGGTCTTCCCTGGTTGGTAATCTGGCCTTTTCCTCCTGCTGCCTTTAGGATTTTTTCTTTTATGCCTACTTTGTTTAGGTGAATTATTATGTGTCTGGGAGTTGGTCTTCTCATTTATTGTCTTGCAGGGGTTCTCTGAATTTCTTGTGCTTGAATATTTGCATCAGTGATGAGATGAGGGAAATTTTCTTGGATGATTTCATGGAATGTTTGTTCAATGTGACCTCGGACTCTCTCTATGCCTCAGAAAGGCCAATTACACTTAGATTGGGTCGCTTGAAGTAATCATTCATCTCCTGAAAGTTTTGTTCTGAATTTTTGAGCTTCTTATCTATGTTTTGGAGAGTTTGGGTTCGTTCTGTATTTTGGTCTTCAAGTTCTGAGATTCTTTCTTCTGCTTGGACAATTGTGCTTTCCATGCTAATGAGTTTGTTATTTATTTCCATCACAGTATTCTTTACTGCTGTTATTTCTGTCATCAGTTCCTTCCTATTTTCCTCTTGTCTCTCCTCAGTTTTTAAATTCTCCCTATTAATACCTTGATGCGTG
>NW_007111435.1:6434-10056 GCF_000164805.1 Carlito syrichta
TCCTAATATATTTCCTCTTGCTTTGCTCAGTTCTGGAGTTGGACTGTGGGTTGAGGGCAGACCTTTTTGTAGTTTTGGGAATTAATTAAGGGGGGAGCTGTGATTCACAATCTCTCTGCAAATCCAGGTGTTCACCAACAGCTGTATGTCTAGTCTGAAACCCACTTCCCACTGCCTTGGAGTCTGTCCATACAGTGGGGTTGTAGGTTTACTCCCTTGGTTCCCGAGCAGGTGGTGATTTCGCATGCTACAGTCCAGAGGGGAGCGAGTCTGCTATGGATCACAACTTGCTGCAGCAACTTCACTGGGGGAGTTCCCCAGGCCTTCTCTGAGCTAGGGGTGTGGCATAGCAGCAGGGAGCTCAGAAGATCCTGCTTGTGGGCTTCACAGTATGAAGTCATGGGTGGCTTCAGATATGAGCTGGGAATGACTGCAGTGGCTGCCCAGTCCTACTGCAGCAACTGCAGGAGCTACCCGGTACTGCCCTGGCAACTTCAGGAGCCTCCCAGTCCCGCCCAGGTGACTGCAGGAGCTGCCCAGTTCATTGCGATATCTGAGTAGTGACGGCGAGTGACAGTGGCGGCTGAGCTGTGAAGAGCAGGCTGTGGAAGAGGAGGTCTGCAGTCCCTGGGAGAGAGCTAGGGACTTTATGGCTGTTCTCTTTCGCAGAAGGTTTCCCAGACCCTGCTGGCCTGTTGTCATCTTACTGGAAGTCCTATTTATTTTAATTTTTAAAATAACGTGGGGTACAAATTAGAGTTAGATATATGAACATTGATTATGCAGGGTCCCTGGTTAATGAGGTATGCCTCTCCCTTTCTTAGCAGTATCCCTCCACTGACAACCTCACCCCTCCTCTCAAGAGTTTTCCAGGACTACCAATCACTTTCTTACAGCACTATCATTGATCAAGTTTAGTTAATGAGTGAGAACATATGGAACTCTCTTGTTTGTTTCTGTAATAAATCACTGAAAAATACCTACGTCATATTCATCAAACGGTCTATAAAATCCTTATATCTGTCAATTTTTATGGCTGCATAATATTCCACTGTGTATATACCACATTTATTTTATCCATTACAGCTTTGATGGGCAACATGGTTGGTACCATGTGGTTTGCAATTGTGACAAGAGCTGCAAAAAACATATTTGTGCAGGTATCTATTCGGTAAAATTATTTGAGTTCCTCCAAGTATATTCTCTACACGAGAATTACTGAGTCATATGGAAAGTCAATATCTTGGCCCTTTAGAAAACAGCACACTCTTTTCCCAAGATGTTGCTCTACTTTTCAGTCTACATGCAGTATAGAAGCCTTTATTTTATCACAAATCCTTACCAGCCTCTATTACTGTTTGTTTTATTAGTGATGGTCAGTCTTACAGGGGGTATGTGGTATTTCAAAGTGGTTTCATTTGCATTTCTTTGATGATGAGTGAGGCTGAGCAATTTTCATGTGTTTGCTGGCTGCCCCTATCTCTTCCTATTAAAAATGTCCAATCACGTATTTTGTACACTTTTCAAAGGGAATGTTTTTCTGATTTTTCTAAGTGTTTGAGTTTCTTGTAGACCCTAGATGGTATGTTTTTTTTGCAGATATATAGTTGGAGAATTGTTTTCTCCACTCTGTTGGCTGTATCCCTGTTTTTCTGATGGTTTCTTTTCTTCTGTCAAAGTATGTTAATTTGATGAGATCCGAATTGTCTAAGTTACTTCTTACAGCATGGGTATTTAGGGTTCAGAAGAGGAATTAGTTTCTGGTTCCAGTTTCCATAACGGTGTCTCCTGTGTTTTCTAAGATTATTATAATGTGGTGTTTTACTTTTTGGTCTTTGATGCATTTAGAGTCAATGTGTATGGTGGTAGTTAGGGGTTCTGTTTCAAATCTGTGCATGTGGTCAGCCTTTTCCCAGCACCATTAATGAATATGTTCTCCATTACCCATTGGGTCCTCGAGGTTTTTCCAAAGATGAGTTGGTTGAGAATTTGAGGATTTCATTCTCTGTCCTGATCCATTGGCCTAGGGAAATATTCATGTACCAATACCAGACTGTGTTGATTACTGTAAACGTATACTAAAGTTTGAAGTCTGGAACAGTGATACCTCCTGCTTTGTTTCTTTTGATAAGGTTCTTTTGGTTATTCTTGATTGTTTTTGGTTTCATAAAAATTCTTTTTTTTTTGAGTTGTAGTCCCACTGTGTTGCACAGACTGGAGTGCAGTGGCCGCTCCCCGGCCACCACAGCCTTGGCTTGCTGGACTGCGGCAATCATTCTGCCTCAGTCGTCAAAGTAGCATGAATGACAAGCATGCACTACCACTCCTGGCTGATTTTTGGATTTATTGTCGAGATGGGGCCTCGCTGCCCAGGCGGGTCTCTAACCTGCAGGTTCAGTCAATACACTAACCTCAGCCTCCCTAAGTTGTGGGATTACAACCTGAGCAACCGAGCCCAAGTCATATGAATTCCTTATTGTAGTTTTCAGGTTTGAGAAGACTGATGCTCACTTTATGGCTATTTCACTGAATCTGTAGACTGGCTAAAAGGGTAATTTTTACATTAAAGAGGTAATCAATGTCAGGAAAACAAGAATGTCAAATTGTTATTCATGACATCAGCCTCAGAACTTTGACATCATAATGGGGGGGACCTTGACTACTGAGCAATCCTTAGGCTTCAAGGGTTTGTGTACAGTGCTCTGCCAAATGCGGTAGACATGGTGGAATTCATTCCCAAGAAGTGAAGAAAACCATGTTTTCACATCTATCCAAAAATTTCTCCAGGTATAAGTGACCATTGAAGAATTCATTAAACGAGGTAGTCATTTTTTTGTTAGCAAAGCAGTATTTATTGATAGGACAGAGAAACATCCACACTGGGATGGGACCAGAGGGGGTTGCCCACAATGTAGTCTTTTATTATTATGGACACTAAATCCTGTTGGACCTTGGTTATAGCAAAACCACATGCTATTTTAGCACTTTCTTTAGGTTAGAAACATTTGGATGTTTTTAGTATTGTGACACAGCCTTTGAGCCATTTTTCTAACATGATTTGAAAATCGCTTTAGCTAAGATAATTGTCAATTTTCCAGAATTTTCAATTATCTAAATTGTTATACTAATGCAGAGCCCAAATACTTACTACTTTGTAAATCTCCATGTTATATTGGTTTATGAATATTGGACCTTAAATTCTCTTTTTCTGTGTGCCTGTTTTTAAATGCTTGGTGATTAAAAGTATCAGGTTAATCGAATACTTTGTTGCAGAGTACAGCATTATGTCTTAGGTAAGGGAAATACAAGGTATTCAATAGAAATACTCTTTTAAAAATATAAATTGGTTTAAAATATGAAGGTACGGCATATTATACTACCTTCAAATATATAAGGGAAACTTTTCTCTAAGGATTGCACATATGTAATATTTAATCTAAATCAACAAGCAGAAAATACAGAGTGCACCAAGAAATTGTACACAAATTTTAAGAATGGAAAAACCTGTATTAAATTACTATACTGTTTAATTTTCTAAAAGTTTTCAAATTAATTATGCATTCTGTCTTCTGAATAGCTGTTAGGTACACTGAATCTCAAGGTTCAGTTATCTAAGAATGGA
>NW_007111436.1:0-929 GCF_000164805.1 Carlito syrichta
CATGGCGTAATCATGATAGTTTTGTGTGTTCCTATGTGGCCTTTATCAGGTGAAGGAGGTTGTCTTCTATTCTGAGTTACATTTTAGTGTTTGTATCATGAATCAGTGTGAATTTTTCTCAAATCCCTTCGACCTCAATAAAGAAGGTTGTATGTGGCTACTTTTATACTGCTAGTGCGGAATTTTCCTTTGTTGAGTTTTGTTGAAATGACATTTACGTTTTGTACGTTGTGCTACACATGTTTCCCAGAAATCAATCCCACTTGGCATGGTTTCTAATTGAATTCATTTTACTATACGTGGCTGAGGATTGGTGTCCGAAATGCCGATGAATGCCTTCCAATGAATAATTGAAGAAAAATCCTAGAGATTCCACACCTGCACCAACAGTATGGGAGCTCGGTGGACATCCGCTCGGAGAACAATCCTAGCCCATGATAGCTGCTGCTTTCCAAAAGCTCTTGAAAGTCTCTGGAAGTTGTCCTAAGTTAGGCATCCAATCCACCAGACAGGTTTGGTCTCCGAGACAGCATTGAGAGTAGGTGGCACATGGCCATGACCAATCCCCACCCCGAGCTGTACATGACGAAAGGTCTGCTTGGTTGAGTGTGGCCGAGAAGATGATGCTGTGTCTCCCCTCAGCTCCCAGACCGGAGAGTCAGTGTCTTCTTCCTTCCAGCTCTGAGTCATGGAGGCTCCGTTCCTGGCAAGTGAGTCCCAGAGGCTGGGGCTTCCTTCCCCCATGTGTTGCCCACTCACAGGATTGGAGCTCTGTGCAGGGCCGGGCAGGCCGGGATAGTGGGGTTCAGATTGTCTTCACGCTGCTTTTCTTGTAGAGCAGAGGTGACATGCTGGTGGCGATCACCCGTTAGGACCCGGACACCTGGCCTCACTCAGCACCCACCCCTGAAGCATGGATGTCACTCCAA
>NW_007111437.1:0-899 GCF_000164805.1 Carlito syrichta
CCCATTCTGGCAAATTCATGGGACAATGGGTTCAATCAGAGGAGGAAGACCTAGCCAGAGAAGGGGGGGATACTCATATGTCTCCATTGCATGGACATATTGTGAGATGGTGGGAAGCTGGTTTCAGGGTCCTACACCCCAAACGTTAGACATTGCAGTCTGAAAGTAGCTTCTGAATCTTAGTGCCCCACAATACACCCTATTCAACCTTGACTGCAAAGACACAGCACAACTTCTCACTTCCAGTCCCATCTCAAAATAAGACCATCAAAGTCCCTGCTCAGGGAAGGAGAACAGACTGAGCAAATAACAGAAGTGGAAGCTTCTTCCTCTATCACTGAATAATGGAATTAAAGAAAGAGGAAAGTGACCTGTCACGAATGAAGAAAAATCAAGGGAAGATCAACAGTAATCCCTAGAATCACAAAGTGACAGTACTTAAAAAAAACAGACCTCAGAGCCCATACAATGGAAGTCACCCAAAATTGGCCCCACAAATTAAAAAAGATGAATTTTGCTCAGTTGTGTTTGACAGAGAAGGGCCTCAGTAAAGAGACATAGCGTGGCACACAAATATTTATTTCAATAACTGCATGGGCTGTCAAAAACACCTAATGAGTGGTGGACTGTTTTCTTTAGGCCAACAAAGCTCTTGATGCCTTTGAATACCTGTCAGATGGTATTCAAGGACATCAAGAGTTTCATTTTTAAGCTAGGAGTCATAAAGACCAGGCAGTAAGAAGGACGCTGAGTGCAATTTTTTGCACTTGCTGGAATGCCCCAAACAGCATACTGGTTTTCTGCTCTGGCTTCTATTATTGCAGAGCAGTTGGAACAGGCCTTCAGCAAGTCACCAGTGCTTCCCTCATGCCTCAACAAATCACTGAGTCTAGTTTCCT
>NW_007111438.1:0-951 GCF_000164805.1 Carlito syrichta
ATGCGAGCCACGGTGCAGACACAGGTTAGGCCCACTAAACTGTGTCCCTGCCATTCCCTTCTCTTGCTACTGAGTCTTGATGTGGAAGCTGCCATTTATATACAGCAGAATCATGGCTGTATGGAAGCTTCACCCTGGTAGTTGATTTGCTCGATTTTTTAACAAATTGGAAAAAATTTAATTGTGAGAGCAGTCCTGTAGGCCATTACTGCCCTCGGAGTTCTTCTGGGAGATGAAGTACTTGGAGAACTGGTGAGCCAAGAACCCACCAAGTGCCAGTGGCATGCAAGCAACTCATGACCCTCCTTCCATTTCCTGTGAATATGCCATTGTTGGTGCAAAGGCTGCATGTCCTGGAGCAGTCTCCTGGGCTCCATCCTCCTTCAGGATGGGTTCACACCATCAGCAGAGTTGTTGTACATAGTCAACTACAGGCCAGGCGTGGTGGCTCATGCCTGTAATCCCAGTACTTAGGGAGACAAAGGCAGGAGGATTGCCTAATCTCAGGATTTTGAGACCTGCCTCCACAAAAATCCTGTCTACAAAAGACCTAGTCTCCACAAAAAAAAAAATCAAAAAATTAACCGGGCATGCTGGCATGTGCCTGCAGTCTCAGATATTTGGGAGGCTGAGGTGGGAGGATTGCCTGAGCCCAGGATGTCGAAGCTACAGTGAGCCATGATCATGTCTCTGCTCTTTCACCTGGGCAACAGAAGGAGACCTCAACTAAAAAAAAGAAAAAGAAAAAAAAAGTACCTACATCTTGTCCACAGTGGACTGTGCAGAACACCCAGAGCTTGACTGAGTTGGCCTCTGACAGTATCACAGGGCCCCTCGACGTTTGCACCCATGATCCCAGACACCTTCCCTGCAACCCCTCTGCTGAGTACCCAGATGCTAGGTGAGAGCTGTACCTGTAGGTCATTATTGCCATCGAGGCTCTTCTGAGAC
>NW_007111439.1:0-1389 GCF_000164805.1 Carlito syrichta
AATGATCTCAACTGAAATTGCATGCCCATTAGTTTTATCTATTTAAGACCCCCCGTCCCCTAGCCCCTGGCAATCCCCCTTCTACTCTTTGCCTACACATACCTGCTTCTCTTAGAAGCCTCACATAAGTGGGATCCCACAGGATGTGTCCTTCTGTGGCTTCTTCCACTTAGCACAGTGTCTCCGGTGTTCACCCGTGGTGTCACAAGTAGCAGGATTTCTTTCTTTCTTTAAGGCTGAATAGCATCCTGTCACATGTTTGGACACAATTTCTGCATCTACTCATCCTTTGGTTGACATTTCGTCTGCTTCCACACTTAGTTATTGTAGTGAGTGCCACAATGAACTTGGAATTTCTCCAATCAAAAGACAGAGAGTGGCTGAATGAATTAAAACAAAACAAACAACAACAACAAAAAACTATAAGCTGTGTACAAGAGACTCATTTTAGATGTAAGGATGCTCATAGCCTGAAAGCGAAGGGATGGGGAAAGACATCAGATGAAAAAAGAGATGGAGGTGGCAATACTTGGATCAGACAAGACACATGGAGAGGAGCACTCTGTGATCCAGCCATCCCACTTTTGGGAGTTTATCCAAATCTCTCTCCTGCTCTTCTTTTAAAGATACTTGTTGTTACTTTCAAGGCTCAACTTATAAGTCCAGGATGATCTCACTTGTAACATAATTACACCTGCAAAATCTCATTTACCAAATAAGGTCATGCTCACAGCTTCCAGGGTTAAGGCGTATTCTTTGGGGCCACCCTTCAACCCACCCGCTTGGTGAGTCCTGCGAGTGTCTAAGCTCCCCCGTGCTCTCGTCTGGATGCTGGCTCACCGTTCTCTTCCTCTCTGGGTTCTCGCACACCTTCTCAGGCAAGAGCAAGTTCCATCAGCAACCTGGCCCATGGCAACGTCTTGCTCTGCCTCACTGACTCCTGAATGCTGGAATGTAGGATCACCCTCCCTGCCACGCGAGGATATGGAAGCGTGGACCCCGTCACCCGACAAGGCAGTGAGAAGAGCTCGGGGGAGCCGGGCATTCAGTCAAGAGGCTGTTGGCTGACTCATTTTGCTCACACATCTCTGGATATTGTCCCTGTCATCCAAGATGGCCTTGTCGCTCCCATGCCTCACCCCCTTCTCTGCTGCCTGACACCATATGCCCCTCTGGGGAAAGGGTGCCAGTTACTCCCTCGATTCCACTCTCAAGGACCCAAGAAAGGAAGAAACAAAAGGAAGGAAGGAAAGAGGGGATCGGCCTGGGGCAAATGCAGGGCAGTCCCCGGACACACAACCCCAGACACTCTCCACACCCTGCTTGTGGCCATCTCCCTCCTTGATTTCTGTCACCGGCTGCTGTCCCCAGTTGTTTATACAACTAGAA
>NW_007111440.1:0-733 GCF_000164805.1 Carlito syrichta
CCTCCTGGGCTTATGCAATCCTTCTTTCTCAGCCTCCCAATTAGCTGAGACTATAGGTGCAGGCCACCATGCCCAGTTAATTTGTTCTTTTAGTTTTGTAGAGTCAAAGTCTTGCTATGTTGCCCAGGCTGATCTTGAACTCCTGGCCTCAAGCAATCCCCTTGCCTTCATCTCCCAAAGTGCTGAGAGTACAGGCATGAGCCACTGCACCCAGCCCAGCTGTTACATTCTTAAAAATATGCCTCTCACACACCTGCAACCACCCACCAGATGTTAAGGGCCATCCACTCAGTGCTAGGCTTCTGTCAGGCCTTTACATCCATGCAGCTGTGCATGGTCCAGCTCTGCATGAAGTAGGTTCACAGCTCATGCCTGCTGATGGGTGCAGCTATGTATGTGACTGTGCCTGCTCCCAGCCTGGGGACAGGTGTGAGACATCAGGTGCTGGTGTGTGGGGACAGCTTGAGCCAAAAGTTGCCCTCTTGGCCCCTGCAGATTGCCACTACCAGAAGTCTCTTCCTCCCCTCACTTCACAAGCCAAAGAGCCCCAGTCCTGGTACTCACCAGAATCTCATCCTGCAAAGAGAAAACCATAACAACCAAAAGAAGCATTGGGGAGAGAGGAGAGACGGTTGCTGAGGCGGAGAGGGAGACTTGTGACTGGCAGCTGACAGGTCCCTGACCCATATGGAACTCTCCCCCCAGGTGAGGGACCTCTCAGTGTGGTATCCAT
>NW_007111441.1:0-974 GCF_000164805.1 Carlito syrichta
TCTTGTCTACGATTTGTGCAATTTTGTAGTGTGAGTCTTTGATGGTTATCTTTGCATGGCGTATTAGGTCTCTCATCTTTTTTATTCCCATGTGTGTACTCATGTGCATTTTTGTGAGAAGCCGTTGTCCTTATTTTTCTGGTAAAATTACGCTGCAGTCTGCCGCCCTCCACCAACCATGCAAGCACTGCACCATTGGTTGTCGTTTAATCCAGTTCAAATCTTCCTCTGTGTATTCTGGGCTCTTTGGCAATACTGGTGACCCTGGATCTGGCGGTGAGGCCACTAAGACATGGTTCAGGGAAAGAGCTGCCTCCTTTGCTTTTAAATCTGCCAAGCTATTGCCCCTGGCTACCGGCGTGTCCGCAGTCTGGTGCCCTGGGCAATGAATGATGGCTACTGCCTTAGGTAACCAGAGGGCAGTAATAAGTTAAGGATCTCAGCCTTATTTTTAATAATTTTCCCTTCTGCTGTCAGTAGCCCCCTTTCTCTGTAGATGGCCCATGTACATGTGCCATGGCGAAGGCGTACCTGCTGTCGGTGTAGATGTTTACTCGTTTCCCCGCCCCCAGAGTCAGCGCCTTCATTAGCGCGACTAATTCAGCTCATTGTGCTGAAGTCCCGGCTTTCAGCGGCACCGCCCAAACTGTCTCCGTTTCTGTGGTCACGGAGGCCCCTGCATACCTGGCCCGTTCTGGATAAAGCTGCTGCCGTTCATGTACCAGATGGCTTCGACGTTAGGCAAGGGCTGGTCTTGGAGATCGGGCCTCACTCCAGGTACCTGGGCCAGGATTTCCTGACAGTTGTGGAGGGGCGCCTCCCAGTCCAGATTGGGGAGCAACGTAGCCGGGTTTAAGGAGGCAGGAGTCTGGAACAAAATTCTAGCAGGATTTAAAAGTAAGCCCTGGTAGTGCATTAACCAGGCATTACTTATCCATCGATCTGGAGGTTGTCTGAACATCCCTTTGATGGCA
>NW_007111442.1:0-531 GCF_000164805.1 Carlito syrichta
CTTCCCGCCCGCTGCAGTCCGTACCGTTCATGACCACTCCTGCTCAAAGCCCGCCCACGACTGCCCCCGCCGAAGGAGCTCACGTCCTTAGAGAATTTCAACCGTCTGTTATTTTCTTGCTCCACATCTAGCATAATTTTACATAATTCTGTCTACTGTCATCCTTCGCCACACAATGAGGACCACCAGTGCATGTGCCACCGCAGTTTTCTTTGCTGTTGCATCCCGTCACCTGGTGTTTCATGGATATTGAGCGTTTGCCATGTGCTGCATATGCTACGATGATTGATACAAATATTTGTGGAGTAGATGAGTGAATCCTTTTCCTTGGCCCTTTCCACCTCCCATGGCAGTGCGTTGCTCTGTCGTCCCTGGGTCCGACCACAGGACTCGATTCTGGCAGCTCACTAACTGCAGTGGACAGACTGGGTCCAGCGCTGACCTGTAAACTCCTATAGTACAGCGACTGTCTGAACAAATTACTTCTATGTCCAGGAACCAGCAGCCTTCCTTCAGTTAAGTGGGGGTTTC
>NW_007111443.1:0-838 GCF_000164805.1 Carlito syrichta
CCCAAATTGTAATGGAGAACATATTCAGTAAATGGTTCTGGAAAAAGGCTGACAACATGCACAAGATAGAAACAGGACCCCAATCTATCACTATACACATTAACTCTTAATGGATCAAAGACCTAAACGTAAAACACCATATTATAATAATCTTAGAAAACGCAGGAGACACCAATAGGAAAGCTGGAACTGGAAACGAATTGCTCTTCAGAGCCTTAAATACCCATGCCTTAACAAGTAAGTTCGACAAAGCGGGATCTCATCAAATTAATGTACTTCTGCAAAACAAAAGAAACCATCAGAAGAGCAGGGAAACAGCAAACAGAATGGGAAAAACGATTCTCCACCTATATATTTGTAAAAAGTCATAACATCTAGCATTTAGAAGAAACTCAAACACTGAGAAAAATCAGACAAACATTCCCTTTGAAAAGTGTGCAAAATACGTGATTGGACACTTTTCATAAGAAGAGATATGGGAAAACAGCAGACATATGAAAATTGCTCAGCCTCACTCATCATCAAAGAAATGCAAATGAAACCACTTTGAAATACCACACACCACCTGTAAGACTGGCCATCATTAATAAAATAAACAATAACAGATATA
The DNA here is from genome assembly GCF_000164805.1 of Carlito syrichta. NCBI lineage: Eukaryota > Metazoa > Chordata > Mammalia > Primates > Tarsiidae > Carlito > Carlito syrichta. Next base: position 611 of record NW_007111443.1, read on the forward strand.
GGTCAGGATTTGGGAAGAAATAAATGCTTCTACACTGCATGTGGACTGAAAAGTAGAGCAATATCTTTGGAAAACAGTGTGGTGGCTTGTAAAGGGACCAGATCTTCACCTACCATTTGACTCTGTAATCCCCTGTCAATAATATACATGGAGGAACTCAATTCATTTGACCAAAAGATACCTGCACCAGTATGCTTTTTGCAGCTCTAATCACAATTGCAAAAAAAA
>NW_007111444.1:0-925 GCF_000164805.1 Carlito syrichta
CTATTCTTGGGTGAGGCTAATGAGACGTTGTTTGTGCTGTGATTTTTCTTTCCTAGAAGTTACCTTGTGAAGCTGAGTCTCTTTCACTCCCTCAGGGAGCCTCCTATCTTCTGCCCTTGGGTTTTGAAGTCATCCTCTCTGGGCATCCAATGCAGTGTCCCAATGCATCCATGAAGCATTCAAGCTACTCTGTATCTTCAAGCTTTTTAAAAAAATGCTTAATTTTATTTTAAAGATGTGTGATACAATTCAGGATTAGTATACAAATAGACATTGTGCAGGGAGAGTTTGGGTCTTCCTTTGGGTCACACTTTGCATGGTTTGAGATCAGGTACCCTTATTGATGTTGTGTCACCTCGCCCCACCCCAGCAGTTTTTCTCCTGTCTACTATTCAACATTTTCTTCCTAGTTTTCAGTCTACCCTTTTGAATTTTATTGTTTCTGAATTATCCCCAGGGGAATTCAGAAGTGCTTAAAATATCAAACCTGTTGGAGTAATGGCCTCTGATCCTGGTGGGATGCTCTGGGTCCTTTCAAATAACCTCCTGGAATAGAGGGCCTGAATACCCCTTGAATGGAAAGTTATGCATTAGGTTCTTCTACTGGTAAGAATAATGCCATTTTTTCTTAGTACTCCCATAAACACAGTGGTGGCTTCTTTCCAGACTGGCTGATGATCAATCAGGAACATGCATGAAAAAGGAGTGTGATATCTCTGTTTGTTTTCTCTTAAGGTGGCACATTCCCAGCTAAACAGACTGGGGTCCACAGGAGAGCTTGACCTCTGCATGCTGGATCTTGGAAAAAGCTACCAATTCTGAACTCATGTATGTTAGAAAGCCAGCTGGAATAGCTGGAGCATGTTGGGCACACCACAGTGGGTTCTGTGAGGGCAGGTGGGGCTGGTGGTCCCATATGAACCCC
>NW_007111445.1:0-986 GCF_000164805.1 Carlito syrichta
CCCTGAATTGTACTCCTCATCTTTCAAATAAAATAATAAAATAAAATAAGACTCCACGTGTAAGGGTGATCACTTATCTCTGGTTTTTTCACTTAACAGTTTCACTGAGCATAACTACTGCAAGTTCATCCCTATTTTTACCAATGGCAGTATTTCACTCTTGTGTATGGAGAAATAGTACTCTGTTGTATATATCTGCCCCATTTTCTTTATCCACTCATGGATTGATGAATGTTTATGTTGATTCTACAGCTTGACTCCTGTGATTAGTGCTACAGGGGATATAGGATTGCAGAAATCTTCAACGTACTGATCATATTTCCTATGAAAATATACCCAGCAGTGAGGTGCCAGGTCACACAATAGGGCTATTTATCGTTTTTTGAAGAAACTTCTACAGTAATCCACAATGGCTGTACTAATTAACATTCCCACCCACAGTGTGCAAGGGTTCCCTTTCTCCACACCCTCAACAGCACTATCTTCCATCTTTTTGATAACAGTCATCCTAGCAGGTATGAGAGTATAACTCATTGTGGTTTTAATTTGTATTTCCTTGAGGATGAGTGATATTAAAGACATTTTAATAGATCTGTTGGCCGTTTGTATGTCTCTTCCTTTGAGAAATGTTTATTCAAGTATTTTTGCCTGATTTTTAAACTGACTGTTTTCTTGCTATTGGGTTGCTTGAGTTTCTTATATATTTTGGACATGAACTGCTTATCAGATATATGGTTTACAGATAATTTCTCCCAATTTGTAGTTGCTTCTTCACTCTGTCAATCATATCCTTGGCTGGGCAGAAGCTTTTTAATTTGATATAATCCCATTTACCTATTTTTGGCTTGTGTTGACCATGTTTTGAGGGTAATATGTTGAAAGTCATTGCCAAAACCTATGTTGTTAATATTTTCTTGTGTGTGTTTTCTTCTAGTAATTTTATAGTTCCACGTCTTAAATTTAAGTCTTTAATCTATTTTGATTTC
>NW_007111446.1:0-602 GCF_000164805.1 Carlito syrichta
CCCACTGAATTGCTTTTAAGCACACATTTATGTGTCTGTCTCCACACTGGAATACATGAGCTCTGCCAGGGCAGAGACCACGCTTGACTCATTTCTTTATTACTAGAACCCAGCACAGTTTCAGGTTAATGGAGGAACCCAAATAAATTTTGGTAGAATGCATGGTAGATGAAACACACACAGTCTCTCTCTCTCTCTCTCTCTCTCTCTCTCTTATTGATTAAGGGGTTATACTGGAAGATATAACTCCTAGACTAGCTAATGCCCCAGTTGAGTTGCTATATGTGCCTGCCCTGAAAAGAGCAAGGCTTAGAGATTTAAATAACTTGAATAAAGGATGATCACATTTGAAGTGCAAAAAGAAACTGGATGGAGCATAGCATAAGGTTATTCATGGAAGCAAAAAAACACAAACAAACACAACTCATGAAATGTGTAAGTAATGACAGAAAGGAAAAAAGAAACAGACATTTATTGACCACTTTGATCATCAAGCCAGGAAATTGCGAGATGCTTGAAGTATGTTAACTTATTTTATTATAACAAAAGCCCTTCTTAGGAAAGTATTATTGACCCCTAAAAATACGAAAACTGAAAAGTGA
>NW_007111447.1:0-1275 GCF_000164805.1 Carlito syrichta
TCAATAAATGCCTTTTTTGAGGTCCCTCCTTTTAGAATTGCTTTGGATATAATTAGTTGGAGCAATGTGGGTCTCTAATGCAATATGACTAATGTTCCTATAAGAAGAGGAAATCTGGGCACAGACAGCAAACAAAGAATGAGCCAGAGGAAGATGAAAACAGAGATGGGGGTGATGCATTTACAAGTCAGAGAATACATAAACTGCTGGCACACCACCAGCAGCTGGGGAAAGGCATGAACCAGATTCTCCCTGAAAGTTCTCAGGAGAAGCAACCCTGCTGACACATTGATTTGGATTTCCTGCCACCAGAACTGCCAGACAAGACACCTCTGTTCCTTAAACCTCTAAGTCTGTGGCATTTTGATACAACAACCTGAGCAAACTAACATGTTATGATGAATTTTCAGCTAGTTCACTGAAAAGGCAAAAAGAGAACAGGAAGGTATTGCAGAGGCAAATAGAGGTAGCAGTTTCCACCCCACAGGGGATGAAAAAAGAGGGAGGACACAGGGGAGGAACCCACAGACCTGAGACTCAAACCTGTGGGATGGGTATGCACTTGGCTGAATCTGGGCTCACTGAGGAGCCTGAACACCCGGCTTGGTGAGCATTGGACACCAGGAAAACTGGACAAGCTTTTGCCTGTTGATGTCACGTGGTTGTGGCAACACTGAGGGTGATGGGAAGGGATCTGGCCAGGAAGGAAGAGGCAACAATGGAGAGATGAGATTTGCAAAGTCCTGGCTCCGTACTGCACAAGACAGGGTGTTGAAACTGAGAGACAAAGATGTAATGAACACATATCCTTCTTAGCATTTATTTTTGCCTTGTAAAATAACTGTCTGTATGTGTTCAACCATCTACTTTAGTGCTCAATGTAATGTAACTTCCCCCCAGTACATTATATCACCTTTTTCTTTCTTTCTTAAGTCAGGGTCTCACTCTATCACCCACCATGGAGTGCAGGGGCACAATTATGGATCACCGAAGCAACAATCTTCTGGGCTGAAGAGATTTTCCTGCCTCAGTCTCCCGTGTAGCTGGCACTACAGGTTTGCACCACCATGCCTGGCCAATTTCTCTATATTTTTTATTTTGTAGAGATGAGGTCTCACTATGCTGCCCAGGCTGGCCTCAAACTCCTGAACTCAAAAATTCTCCCACCTTAGCCTCCCAAAATGCGGGATTACTGGCATGAGCCACCCTGCCTGTATGCTATTGCCCATTTCTTATAGTGGCAATCCAAGAGACCTCAGTGAATAATTAATAAAA
>NW_007111448.1:0-783 GCF_000164805.1 Carlito syrichta
CTGCCTCAGCGTCCTGAGTAGCTGGAACTACAGGTGTGCACTCCCACATCTGGTTTTAATCTTTTTGATGTTTTGTAGAGACAAGATATCGCTATGTTGTCCAGGCTGGTCTCGAACTCCTGGGCTCTAGCAATCCTCCCATCTGGGCCTCCCAAAGGGCTGGGATTAGAGGCATGAGCCACCACGCCTGGCCCAGATTTTCTTTAAATAATACCACCTCCCAACATATGTTAATTTTAAGACTAATACAGTTTAGAGATATTTTCTTAATTTGTCTAATAAGTGGGTTTACATTCTAATGTGTAGACCCAATTCAAACTGGTCCACAGTGGAAAGGTATTTGTATGTCGGCCAATTTCACATACCGTGATTTCTCCTAATTCTTTTCCCATCAGTATTTCCCTAACACATACTTTCTCCTCCAGTTTTTCTTTTCCTGTAAAATTTTCACACCTTAGCTATCATAACTCACTTTTGTATTCTAAGAGCTCTTATCTGCACACAGATTTTTCTGCTCCTTTTCCCTTTTGCCAAGATTATAGAATTATTTGTGAGAAAAGAAAAATTACTGCTCCTGTATGGTGACTTCTACCCACCACTGCAGCTGAAAGTAGAGACAGATGAGAAACATTCACTGACTGGGATGAGGCCGAAGTCACCTGTAACAACTCTTCAGTGGTGTGATGGCTCTCAGTCCAGGTTGTCTGTTACAGTCTCCCAGGGCTTTAAAAAATCTGGGTGCCTGACCATGTCCTAGGATAACTAAATCAGCTTCCGGGAATG
>NW_007111449.1:0-769 GCF_000164805.1 Carlito syrichta
CTAGACCAATAACAATCAAGGAAATCAACCACGTAGTAAGAAAACTTCCTACCAAAAAAATCCCTGGTCCAGATGACTTTCCAGCAGAATTCTACAAGACATTTAAGGAGGAGCTGATACCAATCCTACTGAAGGTATTCCAGGCCATTGAAAAAGATGGAACTCTCCCCAAATCATTTTACGAAGCCAACATCACATTGATACCCAAGCCAGGTAAAGATCCAACAAAGAAAGAGAACTACAGGCCAATATCTTTGATGAACATAGATGCTAAAATTCTCAACAAGATCCTAGCAAACCGGATTCAGCAATACATCTCAAAAATCATCCACCATGACCAAGTAGGCTTCATTCCTGGCATGCAAGGCTGGTTCAACATTCGTAAAACCATAAATGTAATTAAATACATCAACAGATGTCAAAACAAAAACTACATGATCATATCACTAGATGCAGAAAAAGCTTTTGATAAAATCCAGCACCCCTTCTTGATAAAAACCCTTGAACATCTAGGCATACGGGGAACATACCTCAAAATAGTAAAAGCCATCTATGAGAAACCCACAGCCAGCATACTCCTAAATGGACAAAAATTGGAACCAATTCCCCTGAAAACTGGAACTAGACAAGGATGCCCACTCTCTCCCCTCCTGTTCAACATAGTATTGGAAGTCCTGTCTAAAGCAATCAGAGAGAGGAGGCAATCAGAGGTATTACAATAGGAAAAGAGGAGTCAGTATCTCTCTATGCAGATGATATGATGGTGTAC
>NW_007111450.1:0-1225 GCF_000164805.1 Carlito syrichta
AGCTAACTAGTTAAGTCAGCTAACCTAGTTAAGCCAGCAACTTAACTAACTAGTAAACTAACTGACTTAACTAGTTAACGAACTAGTCAACTAACTAGTCAGCTAGCTAGTCAACTAACCAGCTAACTAACGAGTCAACTAACCAGCTAGCTAACTAGTTAACTAACCAACTCTTTAACTAACTAACTAGTCAACTAACTAGTTAAACTATTTAACCAGCTAACTAACCAGTTGACTAGTTAGCTAGTTCGAGAGTTAACTTGTTAACTAGTTGACCAACTAGCTAGTTAACCAACTAACTAGTTAACTAACCAACTAACAAGTTAGCTAACTAACAAGTTAGCTAACGAGTTAACTAACTAAACACTTAACTAACTAGTTAACTCCGTGGCTTAATTAACTGGCTAACAAACTAGTTAATTAAGTGACTTAATTAACTAGTCGACTAACTAGTTAACTAACCGACTTAACTAACTAGTTAACTAACAGGCTTAACTAACTAGTTAACTAACAGACTTAACTAACTCGTTAAGTTACTAGTTAACTAACTGACTTAAGTAACTCATTAAGTAACTCGTTAAGTAACTAGTTAACTAACTGACTTAACTAACTCGTTAAGTAACTAGTTAACTAACTGACTTAACAACTCGTTAACTAACTCGTTTTATTTTCTGAAATGTCCTGTGTTGGACAACAAAATTTTATGCCCAATTATTATACCTGTTTTAAGGTGTTATTAGACCTGTTTGTAATCTTTTACTTGATGTAGCATCATCAGTGCACTGGGTTATTGTCAGTTTCCTAAAAGATCTCTCTGTCATCAGTCTGGTTTCATTTCCATGTGTCTTCCAGTCTACTTCAGGAATCTGGCTACATCATAAACAGACCAAATTATTCTCATGAAGATAATAATTACCAAGTGTTCCTCACTGTCTAACAAGTAAGTTCAAAATTCTGAGCAAGACATAAAGGTTTACATATAATTGGTTTGAGTCCTGTCCACTTTTCTGAGCTATCTCCAGTCTATCCCAGGAAAGACCTTTATTTCCCAGTTGCTTGTCCTGCACATGCATGACCAGCACTTCCTCCTTTTCTGTACCTTGCTGTTCCCTTTACCTGAAAGTCATGTTTCCCTTCCCAGTCACATGGACCTTCTCCTCCAGCCTGCCCTGAACTTCCAGGCTGGAATCACACCCTCTTGCAGGCAGCTCAAGAAGATATGATG
>NW_007111450.1:1913-3281 GCF_000164805.1 Carlito syrichta
AAGCTGGTTCAACCTTTTTAGAAAGCAGTGTAGTGTTTTCTCTAAGCACTAAAAATGGAGCGACAGCAAGCTCATTTCCAGAGAAACATAAATCATTCTACCAAAAAGACACCTACACAAACATGTTCACTGCAGCACTACTCACAGTAGCAAAAACATGGAGCCAACCCAGATGCTCATCAAAAGTGGTCTGGAAGAAGAAAATGTGGTCCATGTACACAATGGAATACTACAAAGTCATAAAGAAGAACAAAATCATGTCCTTTGCAGAAACATGAATGAAATTGGAGACCATCATTCTAGCAAGTAAGACTAGAAACCAGTCTCCTGCCTCTTTCAGTTTTTGGTCTTCAATTCTGTCCTGTTACCGAAAGATTATTTACTGAGTGCTATAATATTCCACATTTTCTTGCTCATAAACTGGTCCTAAACATTGGGCACACAAACAAAAACAACACCAGGCACTGCTAAAGGAGAGAGGGATTGTGGGGAGAAATGGGTACCCATCACCAATTGGGTACCATGTCTACTACTAGGGGGAGGGAAGGCTTGCTTGAAGTCGAAACCATACCTGCATGCAACTTGATTACATGGTAATCCTCACATGTATCCCACATTTAAAAAATAAAATACAGCCGGGTTCGGTGGCTCAGACAGTAATCCCTCACTTTGGGAGGCTGAGGTGAATGGATTGCCTAAGCCCGCGGGTTCGAGACCCAGCTGGGCAACTTGGCGAGACCTCATCTCTACAATAAATCAAAAAATTAGCTGGGCATGATAGCGCTCACCTGTAGTTCCAGCTACTTGGAAGGCTGAGGTAGAAGGATTGCCGGAGCCCAGCAGGTCGAGGCTGCGGTGGCCTGGAGGTGCCACTGCAATCCAGAGTGAGACTCCAACTCGAAAAATAAAATAAAATAAAATACAATTTCAACATTAAACAGAACCCAAAAGTCATTTGCTGATTAGGGTTTGAAAATACTCTGAGTTCCCCCCAAATGCACTTTTTTTTCTGTGGGTTTAGAAACCAACCAATTATCATTACCTGGACATACCAATCAAAGATCTCCTGGACCAACCAATCAGAGCTCATGTGAACCAACCAACCAGAGCTCACCTGAACCAACCAATTAGAGTCAGTGCTCACTTGCCTTGGCAATGGGGACCTCAGCTGTATCACAAAGCAGAAGGAATTGTAGCAACTCTTAAAACTGAAACAAAGAAACCAGGAAGTCCAAGCACAATGCAGATTGTGCCATTTCTATTTTAGACAATGATTCCAGCAAACATCTGTGAAGAACTTAAAAGTTTAAATTAGACTTTGAAAACACTGTCGTCCTTGAGATACATTTTTAAAAACTAGCTTTTCTA
>NW_007111450.1:4204-5844 GCF_000164805.1 Carlito syrichta
CCCGTGCCTTTGGGAGGCTGAGGTGAGTGGATTGCCTGAGCCCACGGGTTCGAGACCCACCTGAGCAGTGAGACCTCATCTCTACAATAAATCAAAAAAATCAGACGGGTGTGGTAGTGCATGCCTGTAATTCCGGCTACTTGGAAGGCTGAGGTGGAAGGATCACCGGAGCCCAGCAGGTCGAGGCTGTGGTGGCTGGGAGTGGCCACTGCACTCCAGTCTGGGCGACGGAGTGAGACTCCAACTCAAAAAAAATAAATAAATAAATATAAAAAATAAAATTTATGTTTAGTTTTTGTAGAAGCAGGATTTGCTGTGCTGCCCAGGAAACTTCTCAAGTGATTCGCCGGCCTTGGCTTCCCAGAGTGCTGGGATTCTAGATGTGAGCCACTGCCTCCAGCCAGAAACATTTAATGCTTTAACCCATGTTTCTTTGCTGTTGGCCTATTGTCCTTCTGAGCTTATCAGAGGATTCTTGGAGTATGTGCTGGAGAATTCTTCTTTGGGGATAGGTGGTTCCTTACTGTGCTTGTTTCCTCTTCTCAAGGAACTCTATCAGGACAGAACAAAGCCCAGAGTTGAAGTGAAGAGCTCTCCCCCCATCGCCCTCCTGTGACCTGGGTATTTGGCACAGGATAATGACAGGGGGTTGAGGTCTTCAGGAAGGTCCAAAAGGTAGCTCTGAACAGTGCATGCTCAATGAACTATGGGCAAGACCCCAGGTGAGCATGTCTTAACCACGCTGGAAACTCATGTGGAAACCTCACACTCATCATACACTATGAGAAAAGTGCTGGGGGATTTAGAAGACACTCACAGCAATGAGAAAGTGTACTGCTTTTCACCAGCTCTACATGTGTTGGAAACGTCAGCCTCCATGACACACCCCTGCAGAGTTTTGTTCCCAGTTTTACATACCAGGTGCCAAGGGCACACACAGTCTTTCTTAAGGAGGGTTATGTAACAGATCAAAAGACTGCTGCTGAACACATATTTGCAAAGTGACAGCAAGTCATGGTGCTGGAATCTGGCTTTAGCCTTTGGAAGAACTGTAGGCCTGAACGTGAAGTTGAAACCACCTGTTCAATGGCTGGTGGCCTGCTGAGTTTCCTGGGATGGAGTCTGGCAGGCAGAGGACTCTGCATACAGCAGTCACTCAATAAGGACCTTGCAGAAGAACAGTCAGTTCTGAGTGTCAGTGAGGCCAGCAGCCTCCCTCACGACTGCCTGGGCAGGTCTTGGTGAGGATGGTCAGGGCCTGACCTGGTCACTGCCACTGCCAGAGGCCCAGAGGAGGAGGGTGCCTCAGGCTAAGCAAGCCTATGGAGGTAAGATTATGGCAGGCAAGTAAAGAGTTAAATAAGGATGGGCGCTGTGTTCATGCCTATAATCCCAGCACTCTGGGAGGCAGAGGTGAGAAGATTGCCTGAGCCCACAGGTTCAAGACCAGCTTAGGCAACTTGGCAAGACCTCATTTCTCTTAAATAAATAAATAAAAATAAAATAAAATATCTAAGAAAAATTAAAAATTATTAAATAAAATGACCAGAATCTTTGAAAAACTTAGAGGAGATGCTGATTTAAGAGGTAGGCAGTAAAATCATGTACCATCTTCACTAAGTGGCAGAAAGGAAGGGGAG
>NW_007111451.1:0-608 GCF_000164805.1 Carlito syrichta
GACCCTTTTGTTTTTAGATACTCAACTCAAATCAACATAATGGAAGTGTAGGTCACAATGACATTTCTTTCGTTGCTTAACAATAAATCTATGGACCTAAACAATCACTAGAGATGTAAGAAGTTGGAAAGGTAACAGAGAATCTTTAGTCTTAACACCATTTTTTTCGCAGTTTGTTAATAAGGACAGCAGTCTAATTTTCATGAATTCCAAACCTGGAAATTGTAATATTAAAAATATGTAAGGATCAACAGTTCAGCTATTTGCATACATGCAATGTTTTATTCTTCAGAATGATTCCACCCAATTTCAAAATAATTAGTGTTAGGGTATGGCGTGCATTTTTCTATGGTATGGCTCTTTCGTCTTACATTGTTTAAGGTTTGGCAGGTGGCCAAAGTTGTGTAAAGTTGCATGTCCATTATTGGTTGTGCATCAGAAGAGGCTTACTGAGTACCCTTTCAACAATACACTGGGTTGCCACCCAGCCCAGCCTCAGCAGGGTTCTGAGAGTCCAGCTGAGCAGAGTAGTTGGAGTGTGTGTGTGAGTGTGTGAATGAGAGTGTACAGTACAGAGCGGTTGAGTTGTCACGTGGGTTCGAGCAGAA
>NW_007111452.1:0-723 GCF_000164805.1 Carlito syrichta
TAATGTCTTGATGTTTGGGTTTGTTGCATCTAACCAGTCATTCAGGGGCTCTTCATTGTTTGTGTTCCAGAATCTGTTTTCTCAGTGTCTGATTTCCCAGTGGTCTGTGCGAGACCTATATTCTTCTTCTGGTTTTTCTTCATTTGTGTGGTTTTTCCCCCTCCCTACTTTTTCCTTCCCTCCACATCACCGTCTTCTTTAATTCTGTTATTCAGGGGTAAAGGGATTGGTTTTACTTCTGTTTGTTCAATCTCCTATTCTTTATGTATGTCCTCTTACTTTGTTAAATTCTGGAGTTGCACTGTAGGTTGGAGGTGGTCCTTTTTGCAGTTTTGAGATTTACTTAAGGGGAGAGCTGTGATTCAAAATCTGTCTGCATGTCCTGGTATTTGCTGACAGGTGTGTGGATAATGTGGAACCCACTTCCTACTGCCCTGGATTCTGTCTGTGCAGTAGGGCTGTAGGCTTATTCCCTGAAATAAAATGTGGTTAGCAGAGGGGAGAGAATGGAGCAGATAGTGTGTTGAAGAGGGCAGTGGAGAGATAGAGGAGTAAGGAGAGAAACAAACGAGTGTACCAACAAATAGAGAGAGAGGCCTATACTGAAACAGATAAAAACAATAGACCACAGCTACAGATGAATCAACTCTCATACAAAAAATAAAAATAAAACATATAGTGATGCTAACATACAAGCTAACCAACCACCTTGTTAGTGTGCTG
>NW_007111453.1:0-379 GCF_000164805.1 Carlito syrichta
TGTTCAACAAGCCACCAGTAACAACCACTGGGGAAAGAAGTTCATATCCAGGATCTACAAGTAACTCAAATAAAGTAAAAGGAAACAAACAAACAATCCCATTAAAAAGTGAACAAGACCGGGCACGGTGACTCAGGCCTGTAATCCCAGCACTTTGGGAGGCTGAGGCAAGAGGATTGCGTGAGCTCATGCGTTAGAGACCAGCCTGGGCAACATGGTGAGTACTCATCTCTACAATAAATCAAAAAATTAACCAGGCATGGTAGCATGCACCTGTAGTTCCAGATACTTGGAAGGCTGACACAGAAGGATCACTGGAGCCCAGAAGGTCGACACTGGGGTGGCCATGAGCATGCCACTGCACTCCAGCCTGGGTGAC
>NW_007111454.1:0-865 GCF_000164805.1 Carlito syrichta
CAGCCTCAACCTCCTGGGCTCAGTTTCCTGAGGTACTGGGACCTCAGACGAGTGCCACTACATCTGGCTAATTTTTTATTTTTTTGTAGAGACAAGGTCTTGCTATGCTGCCTAGGCTGGTCTTGAACTTCTGGGCTCAGACAATCCTCTCACCTTGGCCTACCAAATGTTGGGATTACATGCCTAAGCCACTGAGCCCTGCAGAATTTCATTTGTTTTTAACCTTATTTTTGAATACTCTGCCACCTTCACTGTTCACTTGCCTCAGGGAACTTCTTGTTCCTTGAATGAATGCAATTATGTTTTTAATAAATTAAATATGAGGATAGAAACATGTACTTCTGACAATACCTGCAAGATAGCTTACAGAGCAGATAAAAGTAAAAAAAATTGAACTAGAGAAGACAAAAATGCCATGTATAAATGACTTAACTTTCTTATGTTGTTACTTTTTTAAATATTGTAACACTTTAAAGAGTCTTTTTTATAATACCATATTTGAATAACACTAGAATTTGTAATATAAAAGTAGCTAATGTTGATTTATATAATTACAAAATTAACTATAAAAAATTAGTTATGCTTTAGTTTTATAGATAAATGTTATATTTGGTAGTATTTAATTTATATTTTCCTGTTATTTTAATCACTGGTTCAGCATTCATTTAACAAAGATTCAATGCAGAATTGGCTTTTTTGTTTGTTTGTTTGTTTTTTGAGTTGGAGTCTCACTCTGTCACCCAGACTGGAGTGCAGTGGCCACTCCTGGTCATTGCAGCCTCGATCTGCTGGGCTCCGGTGATCCTTCTGCCTCATCCTTCCAAGTAGCTGGGAACTACAGGCATACGCTACCATGTCTGGCTAA
>NW_007111455.1:0-1122 GCF_000164805.1 Carlito syrichta
GACCCAAAAGGTCAAGGCTGTGATGACTGAGAGCATACGACTGCATCCAGTCTGGGTGACAGAGTGAGAATCCAACTCAAAAAAAAAAAAAAGAAGAAGAATCATTTATGTTGTCATGAGCATTATTAGTTCCTTTTTTCCTTAACTGCTGAGTACTATTTTATCATATGATACAGGTTGGATTCAGTGACTTATGACTACAACTCTAATATTACGGGAGGTTTATCTAGGAGAATTGCTTAAGCCCAGGAGTTTGAGACCAGCCTGATAAGCATAGCAAGATCCCATGCCTGGAACACACTGGCACCGCTAGCTGTTCAGGAAGCTGAGAAAGGAGGATCATTGAGCCCAAGAATCGAGAATGAAACCACGTCTGCAAGCCAGCCTGGACACCAAAATGAGACCCTGTCTATAAAACACAAAATATGTTGATCCACAGGAGATAAACCTTGAATTAGAAAACTCGAATCTCTTATAATGGATAGTAAGCCCATCTGCTCTGCCCTAGAGTGAGACATTTTTAAAAACATACCAGGCATTGAGAATTTCTGCATTTTGTTCTGGAGGGAGACATATTCTCTCTTTATTTTAAAGCTATAAACAGACTTATTATTTGCTACTTAGGGAGGAAAAGTCTGTATCACCAAAGCTGTTCTCTGTAGAAACATTCTTGAAAACATAGCAAAAACCAGTGTGTCTTGCAAGATATGTGAAAGCATAAGAGTCCAATGAGAAAGAAAATTATCTGCTAGCATTATCTACTAGTTCCAATTTTTCTCTATAATTTCTAAAGCTGTTCATTGATTTTTTCTCCTCGCTATAGATCATGTGTCTGATTTTTTGAAAGTCAGGCGATTTTTGACTAGATGTTAGATTTAATTTAATTGTAGGATTTATTTTGAGGAATTTTGGACTTTCTTTAGATATATAATTGAGTTTTCATATTTCTTAGAAAAAAATTTGGCGCTCTAGAGGTTGACTTCTCTACCTCTTGTCCTCCAGAGCAGACATTACTACAAGTCTAGTATAGCCCAAGTACTGATGCTACTGAGGTAATATTCATCTAAATGTTCTTTCTAATATCTATTTGGAGACCTTTCCATTTGCACTGACAAAAACATG
>NW_007111456.1:0-628 GCF_000164805.1 Carlito syrichta
CTCCCCGAAGTCGCCGCGTCGGCTTCAAACGCGAGCCCAGACTCGAGCCCGAATAAAGACCCTCACGTGTTCGCATCGGAGCCGGCTCTCTGTGGTCTCTGGGATTTAAAATCTCGGGTCTCACGCCACCAGTCACACTCGTCGTCCCGGCACTTTGGGAAGCCAAAGCGAGTCGACGGCCGGGATCCAGGAGCTCAAGACCAGCCCGGGCAACATAGCGAGATCTCATCCCTAGCAAAAAAAAAACAGAGCGAATTCACGAATACACAAATCAGTCAGGTGGAGTGGCACGCACCCGTCGTCCCAGCCATTCAGGAGGCCGAGGAGGGTGGATCACCCGAGCCCAGGAGGTCAAGGTTGCAGGTCACAGTGAGGTGTGACCGTGTCTCTGCACTCCAGCCCGGATGGCAGTGAGACCCAGACTCAAAGACAGGAAATAATTCCTTGTTTTACATGTCGTGATTTCTGTCTGTCTGTCTTTCTTTTGTTTCCTTTCCTCTTTCCTTCTCTCTCTCATTCTTTTCTTTTTCATCTGGAGTCTCACTCCGTCACCCAGGCCGGAGCGCAGCGACACACCGCTCACGGCCGCCCACCACAGCCTCGACCCGCCGCGCTCGGGCAATCTTTC
>NW_007111457.1:0-695 GCF_000164805.1 Carlito syrichta
AGCTGATACCAATCCTACTGAAGATATTCCAGGTGATTGAAAATGATGGAACTCTCCCCAAATCATTTTACGAAGCCAACATCACATTGATACCCAAGCCAACAAAGATCCAACAAAGAAAGAGAACTACAGGCCAATATCTTTGATGAACATAGATGCTAAAATTCCCAACAAGATCCTAGCAAACCGGATTCAGCAATACATCTCAAAAATCATCCACCATGACCAAGTAGGCTTCATTCCTGGGATGCAAGTTTGGTTCAACATTCGTAAAACCATAAATGTAATTAAATACATCAGCAGATGTCAAAGCAAAAACCACATGATCATATCATTAGATGCAGAAAAAGCTTTTGATAAAATCCAGCACCCCTTCTTGATAAAAACCCTTGAACATCTAGGCATACGGGGAACATACCTCAAAATAGTAAAAGCCATCTACAAGAAACCCACAGCGAGCATACTCCTAAATGGGCAAAAATTGGAACCAATTCCCCTGAAAGCTGGAACTAGACTAGGATGCCCACTCTCACCCCTCCTGTTCAACATAGTATTGGAAGTCCTGGCTAAAGCAATCAGAGAAGAGGAGGCAATCAGAGGTATTCAAATAGGAAAAGAGGAAGTCAAGTTATCTCTCTTTGCAGATGATATGATTGTGTACGTTTTAAAAACCCAAAGAGAATCTGTCAAAGGCC
>NW_007111458.1:0-790 GCF_000164805.1 Carlito syrichta
CACCATAAGTATTCAAGTCCTTTAAAAAAGCAAAAATAAATATTAAAAATAGTTGCAAAATTGACATTTTCACTGGGAAAAGGAGTGGCATCAAGTGCCCTTCCATTTACTTGTCTATAATCCTGTGCCTTGCCATGTAACAGCTTACAGAACTGAAAAAATTCAAAGACAATGAAAGCTGTGAATAGTCTGGAAGAGTGTGTACAGACATCCAGTAATATATTGTTTTTCTTTGCCCATTTTCAAGTATTTCACAATGTTTTCTTGAGAGTAATATTTTAAAAAATTGAAACAAAATTCACATTCTATGCCAAAGCATACATTAGGAAAACAGAGTACAAAAGTAGGGAAGCTATGTGCCTCAGAACTCTTCTGTCTAAGGGTCACAGTGCCTACTCGGTGCCTAAGGGGCCCTTGCCACAATTAACAGACTGGAGTAAAAAAATCTAAAGTACTTATGCTCAGACTAAAAGGATAAATTACTCAAGTAAAAGTACTGATCTGGAAAAAAAAGTGGTTTAAAGAAAGTATCATTTAATGAATCCTATGGTACACAAGACCAACAATAGGGCATTTTCATCACAAAGGGTGAATTTCTGGGAATTTAACTTTAAGCTTGACCACTCAAAATCTTTATTTCTTCTCAAAACTGGCATCCAGCATCATCTTCTTAGTAAAATCTGTTAATGTCAAGAGAGACATCACTCTTTCTTCCTTTGGTATTTACACTGTCCCTACAGACACTTCTGTCACAGCACAATCCACACTCAATCCCCTCATCACCTATTTC
>NW_007111459.1:0-788 GCF_000164805.1 Carlito syrichta
CCAGCTCTGCCATTCTTTATGATTCTTATCAGAGTTTCATTCTGTCACCCAGGCTAGAGTGCAGTGGCAAGCTCACAGCCAACATAGCCTCGACCTGTTGGGCTCAAGTGATCCTTTCGCCTCAGCCTTCCAAATAGATGGAACTACAAGCATGCATCACTGTGCTAGGTTTATTTTTTTTTTAATTTATTGATGTTTTCTTAATTTAAAGATGAGGTCACACCAAGTAGCCCGGGCTGGCCTCGAACCCCTGGGCTCAGGCAGTCCTCTTGCCTCGGCCTCCCAAAGTGCTGGGATGCCAGGATTGGGCTGCCATGGCTGGCCTTTTGTCCTTTCGATGACAAACATGATGTAAAGAGGTATCGTACACAGTGTGAAGATACCTTATGCACACAGGCTGTCTGTGTTCACCACGGTTTTTCTGAGAATCAGAATCGGCTCCTGGGATGCCGAAGGCTGAGCATCCAAGGATGTGCTCTTTGCGACCTGGAGGCCCAGAAAAGTCAGTAGTGAGGCTCAGGCTGAGTCCAGAGGCTCAAGGAACAGGAGAGCCGTGAGGTCAACCCCGGGGCAAGAACAAGAGGGATCAATGTTCCAGCTGAAGCAGTGAAGTAGAGAGATAAAATTCTCCCTCCTCTTATTTTGTACCTTCAAGCCCTCAGTGGACTGAATCCCACCCACCCTCGTTATGGAGAAGCATCTGCTTGTTCAGTCACTAAGACACATACCAGTGTTTTCCGGATATATCCTCACAAATGCACCAGAAATCACGTTACACTAGAATCTAA
>NW_007111460.1:0-922 GCF_000164805.1 Carlito syrichta
CATCCTTTAGTGAACTTACCACTTAAGAATCATTTGTGGGCCAGACTCAGTGGCTCAGCCTGTAATCCCAGGACTTTGGGAGGCCGAGGCGAGTGGATTGTTAGAGTCCTAGGGTTTGAGACCCACCCAGGCATCTTGGTGAGACCTCGCATCTATAATAAATCAAAAATAGGACGGGCATGGTGCCCGTAGTTCCAGTTACTTGGAAGGCGGAGGCGGAAAGAATGCTGGACCCAAAAGGCCAAGGCTGTGATGGCTGAGAGCATACCACTGCATCCAGTCTGGGTGACAGAGTGAGAATCCAACTCAAAAAAAACAAAAAAAGAAGAAGAATCATTTATGTTGTGATGAGCATTATTATTTTCTTTTTTCCTAAACTGCTGAGTACTATTTTATCATATGATACAGGTTGGATTCAGTGACTTATGACTGCAACTGCAATATTATGGGAGTCTTATCTAGGAGAATTGCTTGAGGCCAGAAATTTGAGACCAGACTGATAAGCGTAGCAAGATCCCATGCCTGGAACACACTGGCACCTCTAGCTGTTCAGGAAGCTGAGAAAGGAGGATCGTTGAGCCCAAGAATCTGAGAATGAAACCACGACTGCAAGCCAGACAGGGCAACAAAATGAGATCCTGTCTATAAAACACAAAATATGTTGATCTACAGGAGATAAACCTTGAATTAGAAAACTTGAATCTCTTATAATGGACAGTAAGCCCATCTGCTCTGCCTTAGAGTGAGACATTTAAAAAAATATACTAGGCATTTAGGATTTCTGCATTTTGTTCTGGAGGGAGACACTGTCTCTTTATTTTAAAGCTATAAACAGACTTATTATTTGCTACTTAGGGAGGAAAAGTCTAACACCAAAGCTGTTGTCTATAGAAACATTGTTGAAAACATAACAAAAACCAGG
>NW_007111461.1:0-800 GCF_000164805.1 Carlito syrichta
CCGCCGCGTTTCCCGCTCGCCCGCTGCCCCGTTTCGCGAGCCCGGGTCAGCCGCGGCCGGCTGGGTCGGTAGTTGGGCGCGCCCTCAGACGTTGCGGTGTGGGGGGCGAGGTGGCCACACCTGTGGAGCGGCGGGCGGAGGGAAAGTCACCCGGGTCCCGCCGCATGCGCTCTCAAGGTGGGAAACGGCGGGCTGCCGTGGCCCGGGGCAGGCGGGTCCCCCGGTCGGGCGCCGCGGGCCATAGGATTCCCCGTGCTTGAGTTCAGTGACTGCTGCCTCCACCGCCCGCACTTCCAAGAGACGCTCAAGTCGCATGAAGCGGAGCTGGAGAAGACCAAGAAATTCATCAAGGACGGCAAGTCGCTCATCGGCGCTCTCAAAAGTGAGTGCCCCGAGCCTGGCGGGACGCGGGAGGAGGTGCTCAGTCCTCTCCTCGTGTGGCCGCCGGCTCCTTCCCCTGGCGCCGAGGGATGGGTGGCGGGGCTGCCGGCGGCGGGAAGGGTGCCTGAGGCGCTAGCCCGCCGCCGTCAGACCGGGAAGAGGCCATCGCCCGCTGGGTGTGGCCGGTACCTCCAGGGTGGCCGGGCGCGGTCACGTGTGCATGCAGGCAGGTGTCACGTGAGGGGACGGGAGTGCCCAGCGCGCCGCTCCTGCCGGAAAGTCCTTCGCCCAATGTCTCTGGCTCCCATAGGGGGAGAGGCGCTCACCTCTGGGTGCCCAGAGCGGGCAGGGAGCGGGCCCTGCCGGGGTGGGGACAGGCGGATGGCGGGGACAGGCGGGCTGTAACGCTCCACTCCCCG
>NW_007111462.1:0-553 GCF_000164805.1 Carlito syrichta
GCCTGGGCAACTTGGCGAGACCTCATCTCTACAATAAATTAAAAATTAGCCTGGCGTGGTAGCGTGCACCTGTAGTTCCAGTTACTTGGAAGGCTGAGGCAGAAGGATCGCTGAAGCCCAGCTGGTCGAGGCTGTGGTGCCCAGGAGCGGCCACTGCACTCCAATCTGGGTGACAGAGTGAGACTCCAACTCAAAAATAAAAAATAAAATAAAAATAAAATGGTGATTACAGAAGCTCTAATCATAATTGTCAAAACATTGAAGCAACCAAGATGGCCTTCAGTAGGTGAATGAATAAATACACTGTAGTACATCCAGATAATGGAATGTTATTTAGTGCTAAAAATAAAAGAGATATCAAGACATCAGATAATGGGGGAAAGTTGGGCATGGTGGTATGCACCTATAGTCCCAGCTATTCAGGAGATTGGCATGGTCAAAATTGCTTGAGCCCCAGAGTTCAAGGCCAGCCTGGACAGCATATTGAGACCTTGTCTCATTTAAAAAAAAAAAAAAAAAAGCAGGGCTCGGTGGCTCAGCCTGTAATCCCATG
>NW_007111463.1:0-700 GCF_000164805.1 Carlito syrichta
AGGGCATTTATTTTGGTGATCTGGATTCTTCTGCTGAAATTGGGATTTTTGTGGTCTTGCTTTTCCTATTTCCTTAGGTGGCTTGTTATGCTGTTAGTTTGTGTTCCTTCCTTTTTCTTCCTAGTGTTTGTAGGGATATAAAGTCCCCTCTTACTACAGCTTTTATCGTGTCCCATATATTTTGGTAAGATGTTTCGTCCTTTTCATTTGTTTCCAGGTATCTTTTGATCTCTGTTTTGATTTAATCATTGACCCAGGAGTTGTTTAGCATCATGCTGTTTAGTGTCCATATCTTTGTGAGTTTTGGAGGGACTTGATGGTGCTACTGTATCTTCTTCCTCCCTGGTGTCCTTATGTGATGCGTGACTGTCTATAATAATTTACATTATTTTCTTGTGTTTTCTTATTATGATTACTTTCTTATTATAAAAGTTATTCTTTCCTGCTTTAATAAATTTAGAATATATAAGCATAGAAAGAAAAAGATCATATCATTTTACCTTTCTGAGATTTATTTCCTGTTTGTCTCTTTTCTATGCATACATACAAACATTTTTAACAAAAATAAGATCACTGTGTTTACTATCTTATGACAAAATGTATTCATTTAATATATCACGACATCTTCATAATCACATAGTAGTCTAGTGTATGTACATACCACAATTCAATGAAACAATCCTCTAGAATAGAACATCCA
>NW_007111464.1:0-1347 GCF_000164805.1 Carlito syrichta
CCATTTCTATTGACAACCATCTTGTAACAAGGTGAGGGTCAATTTGAAACCAAGAAGGGAAGGGCCCAGGAGAAGAGGCCTAGGTCCTGATTGTCCTATGCCTAGAGCCCATCCTACCCAAGGAGTTCCAGAAGTGTGAGGTGAAAAGTATTGTTCAAGCCCATTTGAATCAGACTTCTCTCCCTTGTAAGCAATGACATCCTAACAAATGCACTAATTTTTGTGTGCAACTAAGTCCCAGCAGTCTTCTCTCCTTTGACAGTCATGAAGATGATACATTTAACATTTTGTGAGTTAATTTTTTTAGTCTGATGTCTTATAATTTAATGCATGTTTATTTTGTTCTTGTTTAAAGTGTATAACCAGGCCAGGCTCAGTGGCTCAGCCTGTAAGCCCAGTACTTTGGGAGGCTGGGGTGAGTGGAATCCCTGAGCCTGTGGGTTCAAGACCCAATTGGACAACTTGGAGAGACCTGTCTCTACAATAAATCAAGAAACTAGTGGGGCATGGTAGTATGAGCTGGTAGTTCTAGCTACTGGGAAGGCTGAAGAAGAAGGATCGCCTGAGCCTGGCAAGTCAACATTGGGATGGCTGTGAGTGTGCCACTGCACTCCAGCCTGGGCAACAGAGTGAGACTCCAACTCAAAAATAAAATAAAAAAGTAAAAAGCGTATAACCGGGAAAGCACAATTTTAATTTTTGTTTTGTTTTAACAATTATGGGCGGTGGCCCTTTAAGAAATTTGGGAAAGGAAGTAAATACCCTGTTAATGGGTAGAAAGGAAGTAAATGTCCTCTAATGTGGATACATATCTGCCGCTCTTTGCTAAGCCATTTTAAAATCAAAGCTAGTGCCTCACTAAGCTGGCATTTGTGAGAATGGTCACTCAAGTCTCCATGATGAGGAAAAATAAGTCATGTGTGTACATGATGAGGAGATGTCTTAGGAATACACAGGCCCAGGAGGAAAATAAAACCAGAACACCATGGCTGAGACATTAATTTGGCTTCAAAAATATGAAGGTCCAGTAAGTGACTACTTTGAAAGCCAAACACTCTTACTGGCCTTGCAGAGCTACTAGTGTTCACAGAATGAGTGCAGGCCATCTGTCTGATAAAGCAAGTTATGAAGGGAAGGGATTTGGTGCCAAGTGGCTGCTGGAGACCAGCAGAAGCATAAACAACAGGGTCCAAGTGGAAACTCTCATGCGGAACAGATCTTGCTACTGTGGACAATCCTTTTGAAGCCATGACAGCACAGAGAGAGAGACCTTACAAAGAGCTTTAGGGAATGATTACTGCAAACATAGAAAGGACAACCAAAGTTGGGTTGGGGAGTATCTTGTCG
>NW_007111465.1:0-1191 GCF_000164805.1 Carlito syrichta
AATCCTCTTCCTGCAAGCTGTCTCCAGCTGGCAGAGCCTTGACTAATAAACTTCTCCTTTGTTAAAATTAAACTGGTGGGCTGTTATTTAATTGCTCAGACCCTACTTTACAACAACACTAGCTGGTGCATTGATGCCAATGGGTTCCTGAAACACTTACTTACCTAGCAAGGAAAGCCTGTCCTAAAAGGAGCCCATTCTCCAAAATATAATTCCCCCTTTTTCCAGCTCTCCAGCCCAATGTTCTAACTTAGTTTTCAAAATCTTGATAGTCGGCCAGGATCGGTGGCTCAGCCTGTAATCCCAGCACTTTGGGAGGATGAAGAGAGTGGATTGCCTGTGCCCGCATGTTCTATACCCACCTGGGCAACTTGGCGAGACCTCATCTCCACAATAAATCAAAAATTACCTGGGCATGGTAGTGCACACCTGTAGTTCCAGTTACTTGGAAGGCTGACACGGAAGGATCACCAGAGCCCAGCAGGCCGAGCCGCTCCCGGCCACTGCACTCCAGTCTGGGTGAGAGTGAGACTCCAACTCAAAAAAAAGAAAAAAATCTTGACAGCCTTTCCATTCCACAGTGTGGTTCAAATGTCACAAATCCCATTTCTGTTTTACTGCCTTCTTTCTCAGTCTCCACTTGTGACCTTATCGGAATTTCCCTCTGATCTGTTGACAATGCAAGTGGAGACTTAAGCCTAGTTCACAGATATGCCAGGTTCTACATGATATGCAGTCACCGTCTGAAAGTAGATGGTTGCAGCACTACAACCCCTCCCTGGTATATCCCTGAAGAGCAGCAGTGAAAGGAAATCTTTTCAGTGGACAGAACTTAGGACAAAGTGCTGCTGGCTGTGCACTTTGCTTGGAAGGGAAAACAGACAGGCATGAAATTCATGGGCTATTGCCAAATAGTTTGACTGGATGGTTGACTTGGAAGAAGCATGATTGAAAATTGATGATTAAAAAATTGGAGGAAGAGGTATGTGGATAGAGCTCCGTGAATGGGAAAAAAAAATTGTGAAGATATTTGTGCCCTATGCCAAAGAGGGTTTTAATAATCAAGTGGATAGGATAACCTATTCTGTGGAAACCTGTTAGCCTCTTTCTCCAACCACCCCTGTCATTGCCTGATGGGCTCATGGACAAAGTTGATGGAGGTCACACATGGGCTTAGCAATATGGATTTCC
>NW_007111466.1:0-753 GCF_000164805.1 Carlito syrichta
AATCCAGGTTTTAGTAAAAGGAAGCATCCTCCAGAGTATTTATATTGTAACAATACTCACAGGCACTCTATTATTTTCCATTTTTATTTTAGATTCAGGAGGTACATGTGCATGCTTTGTTACATAGACATATCGTAAAGTGGTGGGGGTGGGGTCTCAGGTGGTCCATTCCCCAGAGAGTGAACATTGTACCCAATAAGTAATTTCTGATTCCCAATCCCTTTCCCCACCTCAAAATTTAAAATGTGAAAGTCAAACAACTAAAACTATTTTAAGAAATAATGCATATAAAGCATGAATATATTGTTAGCTAGACTTCAGCCTTAATAGTGGAATACTTTAAATAAATTGCATGTAAACTGAATTTTTGTAAAGTGAATTTTAAATTAAGTTGTATTTTGAATCATTAAAGGAAATTGTTATTTCAATAAATAGGATTATTTACTAAGAACTGAACTCTCCAAGTACAGATATAAAACATTGAATTTACTTAAGACAGGGCATGCATGTGTTATTAGTAAAGCACAGATGATATGTAATATTGTGATCAATTTGTTTTTTGTTTTCATGTCCCAGCTATATCGATAATTCTGGAACCTTAGGTTGGAGGAAATGGGTAATGGGATTCCTCCTCAATTTTTACCTGTGTTGTATGAGATGGCCATTTTGTATACAAAGCAAAAAGTTGATAGAGAAGCCAAAGAAAAGGAGATATAAACCAGCAGTACTAAGATTATTCTTGCAAATGATTTT
>NW_007111467.1:0-756 GCF_000164805.1 Carlito syrichta
CTTGAGGTTCCGGATCTCCTTGCTGATTTTTTGTCCTGATGATCTGTCTAAGGTTGTGAGTGGTGTATTAAAGTCCCCAGTTATTATGGTGTTAGAGTCAATGTCTTTCTTTAGTTTTCCTAGAAGTTGCTTTATGAATGTTGGTGCGCCTATGTTGGGTGCATATATGTTTAGGATAGATATTTCTTGTTGATGGAGTGAACCTTTTATCATTATGTAGTGGCCCTCTGTATCTTTTTTAATTTTTGATAGCTTAAATGGTATTTTGTCCGAAATTAGGATCGCGACTCCTCCTTTCTTTTGTGTTCCATTCGCCTGAAAATTTGTTTCCCATCCTCTTACTTTGAGTCTGTGTATGTCCTTTCTAGTGAGATGGGTCTCTTGAAGGCAGTATATTGTTGCCTGGTGATATTTTATCCATTTTGTCATTCTATGTCTTTTCAGTGGTGCGTTTAGTCCATTCACATTCAGACTAATTAGTGAAATGTGAGAGTTCATCCCTATCATGGAGTTCTTATTGAGTTATTGTTCTTCCACTTGGTTTTTTCTTTTTTCTTTTTTTTTGTCTTTCTTTTGCTTTTGGGGTTGGTTCGTGTATATTTTATTCTTTTCCCTGTACACTTGTGAAGAACGTTGTTCTTTTTTCCTTTTCTTCTGTGTTTAGTACTTTCTTAAGTGTTTCATGTAGAGATGGTTTTGTGGCTGCATAATTTCTTAGGGATTGGATATCTGGGAAAGATTTTTAATTTCTCCCTC
>NW_007111468.1:0-1158 GCF_000164805.1 Carlito syrichta
CATAAGGTATTAGCTTAATAGGATATAGCATAGTATTAAAGTCCAATAACTAGATCATATAAAAATTAAAGTTTAGACATATGAAACATATGAATTATAGTAAAGTTTGGTAGTTTAAGAATAAGTTTTAACTGAGTTATAAGGCATTACATTAAATCATAATAGGTTAATAGTATAACTGACAGTTAAGTCATTTAACTAAACTTATAGATTATAGTATAGTGTTAAGTTGATGATATTAATCGTTAAAAAATATTGGGAGTCAGTGAACTTGGATTGAACCTAGAGTTAACTTAGAAAAGTTTTTTGTATTAATCAGGGTATAGAACAAGGAGTATAATATGAATGATTCATTGAACATTATGGAAAACACTTTGAACGATTTGTATTGAAATTGTGCACCTGTGACCTTAATGTAAGCACAGCAGGCATCATGGAATTCAAATTGTTTGCTTGAAAATTGCAGATCTCGTGGTGGTCTTGTGATGCATAGTTTGTAAAGCACGGAACTTGTATGCCCCCAGCAAGTGATTATCACACTGCTGGAGGGTATAGAAAATGGTATATAAGTTGGAAGGAGTCCGAATAAAATTTGGCTTCAGTCCTCAGACTGTTCCCAGAAGAACTGCCTCCAAGTGGTCTCTTTTCGCTGTCCAGATTCTCTGGTGCGGGTCCTACCCACACTTGGTCAGTGCTGGTCACCGACAGGAATGCAAACTAGTGCAACCTCTTTCGAAGACAGTGTGGTAATTTCTGAAAGAACTAGAAATTGACCTTCCATATGACCCAACAATTCTCCTATTGGGAATATTCCCAGGGGAACTCAAATCATTCTACAAAAAAGATACCTGCACATGTATGTTTGTTGCAGCTCTATTCACAATAGCAAAAACATAGAACCAACCATGTTGCTCATAAAAGCTGAACTGGATAAAAAAAATTTGGTACATATACACAATGGAATATTACACAGCCATAATGAAGGACAAACATATGGACTCTGCAGCAACTTGGATGGATTTAGAGTCGATCATACTCAGTGATCTATCACAGAAACAAAGAACAGAGTACCATATGTTTTCACTCATAAGCAGACCTTGAACAGTTTTTATAATACTTTAAGAAAGGGATTGGCAGTAGTGTGAAACTGTCAGGGTA
>NW_007111469.1:0-442 GCF_000164805.1 Carlito syrichta
CAGCTGGCTATCCAGCTGGCTAGCTAGGTATCTAAGCAGTTATGTAAGCCTGCTAGCCAGCTGGCTAGTTAGTTAAGTAGCATAGTTAAGTCAGCTGACTAGACAACTGGTTAACTAGGTAGTGTTTGCCAACTAGTTAAAACTTTTAGCTAACTCATTAACCAACTTATGTCAGCTTGCTATCTCATTACCAACTAGTTAAGTCAGTTAACTAAGTCAGCTAGCTAACCAGCTAGCTATCTAATTCAGTTACCTAAATCAACTAGCTCACTTCTTAGCTAAATATTTAAGTCAGCTACTTAAGTCTGCTTCCTGACTAGTTACCTAATTAGTTAAGTCAGCTAGTTATTCAGGCAGTTAAATAGCTAGCTAACTATTTAATTCACGTAGTTAAGTTTAGCTAACTAACTAGTTAAGTCAGCCAGTTAAAGTCAGCTAATTA
>NW_007111470.1:0-440 GCF_000164805.1 Carlito syrichta
ATATTGATTAATAAAGGGGATAAGTTTCTTAATTATATTCTCTACTTTTGCAATCATATAACCTTAATTTTTTAATAGAGTAAGCACATTAAAATAATAATAAAATTGATCTTTTTGTGCTTAATATCTGGCTAAAAAAACAAAATTTCTGGCATTTAGATGAAGGTAAATACTAACTTAATTATCAGGATATTATATTTTAACTTCATTTGAGCTTAGTTGTATGTATTTCCAAAAAGTAGCTTGTTTTATCTCTTTTATTGCAGTATATAAAGTCATATTACGATAGGCATTAATTTGGTTTTGATAAAAATTTGGTTTTCTACATGTAACCATGTTAATGTACCATATTCATTTTTCATCATTTTCTGATGACACTCAAATATGTTTTTCAAACTTGAGGATGAACATTTGTATTGTTTAGAGTACTTAGCTATGAA
>NW_007111471.1:0-839 GCF_000164805.1 Carlito syrichta
AAAAAAAACACTTTTGCCTAACACTTAAGAAACTCACATATCTTCTGATCATAGTGATTCTCCTATTGCAATAGTACCCATTGTCCTATGACAATAGTCTCTTCCCCCAATTTCCATCAATAATCCTTTTGAATAGAATGTCTCTTACTCAATTCAGATTTATTTGACAGAATAATTAACATATAGTTGGTATGAAAAACAAAAAGAAGGAGAGAATGTGGCCAAATATGTAGTCCAGAATAACATCAACATTTACATGGTATAAAAAGAAAAATGTCAAGGAGTCCAGAGTAAGGTTTGAAACCCTCCTCTGAAACACAATGAAAATTAGATGTTTATTTTTAAAAAATGAAAGAATGAGACATAACCCTAGTAAAATTCAATATTTTATTCTATTCCCAGACAGAAGGAAAAAAAGAGACAGTCTGGGAGGAATTAGAAGGTATTTAGCACTGAGTAACTCCTAACTGCTAATTGTTATAGCAATTAACTCCTACAAGAGCACCCACCCAAATAAAGGAATACTGCATGGGCTTTGAAGGTTAATCTACCCACATTTAAATCTACATCTGTTACTGAAACACTGAGTGATCCAGCATAAAAATGGCAGCAATAGTAAAAGAGCAATCACCACAAGAGAAGGAAATCAAGGGTATCCAAATAAGAAAAATAAGTTAAGTTAACCCTCTTTGCAAATGACATGACCCTATGCCTTGAAAACACAAGCAAATCTGTCAAAAAACCTCCTTGCACTGATAAAGTTCAGGGAATAAAATAAATGTGCAAAAGGCAGTTACATTCTTATACATCAACAATAAAAAGACAGAGAAACAGGTAAA
>NW_007111472.1:0-983 GCF_000164805.1 Carlito syrichta
CTGAGCCTGTGCCTCTGGACCATGAACTTCATGAATATTTCTCAGTCAAATCCCTTAGGTGGCACAGTGTTGAAAATGGGCTGGATGTGTATGTTTCTGTTCCACAAGTCAAAGACTAGAAGGGGCTAAGCCGGGCTCGGTGACTCAGCCTGTAATCCCACGCTTTGGGAGGCTGAGGTAAATGCATTGCCTGAGCCCGCGGGTTCGAGACCCCTCCTGGACAACTTGGTGAGACCTCATAAATCAAAAACTAGCCGGGCACAGTAGTGCCCGCCTGTAGTTCCAGTTACTTGGAAGGCTGAGGCGGAAGGATCACTGGAGCCCAGCAGGTCAAGGCTGTGGGGGCCAGGAACGTGCCACTGTACTCCATTCTGGGCAACAGAGTGAGACTCCAGCTCAAAAAAAAAAAGAAGGGGCTCATGGTAGGAATTTTCCTTTCTCCAGGTCAGTTGGGATAGGATACAACCCCAGCACATGAAGCTCCAGTTAAACAATGAGTCCTTCCAGCAGGTCTTGTTAAAGAGAACAGCGTGCTCTGGCATGTTTCAATTAAAAAATTCCCTGCTGGAAGAATGGGGAGATTTTTCTCTCTCTTTTTTTGCCATGAGACACTGGTGCAGCTCTGGAATCTCAAACTGACAAAAATGTGGGACCCCATGACTGGTGTCCAGGGATTTTCCCTCTCAAGTTTTCCATGCTGTGCCTGCAGCAGTTCATCAGAGTTCAGGTTTTCCTACCTTAGTGCTGGCTCCTGTGGAGGTTTCAATCCTTGGGTTTCTGCTTCAGAAAGCTGTGATACCTGCATTCTCCAGTCTGTCTCTTCAATTTCTGGAGCAGTGGTTTTCCCTGCAATCTCAACTCTCTGAAGGATCTAAGAAGAGTTGCCCATTTTCCATTTGTTCAGCTTTTTACTTATTATTAGGATAGAATGTCTACTCCAAGCTTGTTGCATGTGGTACAGGGAAACTGGAAAGCACTCTCAT
>NW_007111473.1:0-1254 GCF_000164805.1 Carlito syrichta
TCGCTGCACTCCAGTCTGGGTGACAGAGTGAGACTCCAACTCAAAAAGAAAAGTGTTGGTGACCACAGATTCTTCGACTCTCATGTACTATACGTTGACATGAGACCAAACAGATCCTCAGACAAGGTTTTACTGGGAATTTGTTCAAAGGAGAAAACACGGGAGGAAGATTTGAGAGCTGGCTCCCTGAAGGGGGCTGCCCGGCGCCTTTTATTATGGAAGGAGAGGGGTGAAGCATCAAGAAGGTGTGTGTCAGCAGGAACGAGCTTTAAATATGCAGACATAGAATAAATAAATTTCAAGTATAAGAAATGATGAATTAGCCTAACCTACTTTGGGTTTTTTGTGTTTTGTTTTGCAGATACAGAGTCTTGCTATATTGCCCGGGTTAGAGTGCATCGCGGACTTGAACAATCGGGCTCAAGCGGTCCTCTCGCTTCAGCCTTCTGAGTTGCTGGGACTAACGACACACACCACCATACTCCAGGGTTTTTTGTATTTTTCATAACGATGAAGTTTCCCGACAAACTTCCGGGCTCAACGTATCCTCCTGCCACTGCATCCCAAAATGCTGGGATCACAGTCATGAGCTTCTGTGTCTGACTGGGGTTTTATTATTATCATGAAGCAAGGGTTGCAATCGGCCGCTCTCTGTGTCTTGTTCGTATGTGGATGAACAGCGGACTGGCATCTATTGTCCAAAGCGAGATTAATGGTAAAACATTGCCTATTTAGTAAGTTTTTCAAGGTTGTGTTCTGTAGAGTGACTCTAGATGGACCGTCGCTGCAAAATCTGGTGGTTAAATACACGAGCGCAGCAGAGTCCTGTCCTTGTTCGGCCTCAAAAGCAGGGGGGCCGATGGCATCAACAATCGCATAGCCCCTTGGAAAGACAGCCTCTGCAGTCATGGGTGGACCACCAACCATGGAAACACAGCTCAATGGAAAGAGTTTTGCCTGCTGCTTTATGCTGCTTGGACTCGGGCCAAGCATCGGACACAGCGTCCACTGGTCCCTCCCACAGGAGAGTGCCAGCCGCGAAGGCCCATCCCCAAAGGAAATACTGTGAAATAGGAAGTACCCGGAACAACACAGTAGCATGGGCACGGTTAGGAGGTTCTAAAACAGATGCAACTTAATATCCTTGACCCTTGACCCACTGACCAGAAATCAGGAAGGCCAGAGGTGCTATCTAGAGGTGGAGAACGGAGAGTCTTCTGGTGAGGCCTAGTGCCCAGATGTCAGGCACGTCCG
>NW_007111474.1:0-813 GCF_000164805.1 Carlito syrichta
CACAGAGCCTTGGTGTACAGGGCAGACTTTAAAATCCACTGTCTCAACATAGACGTCAAAGTAAAATGAAAAACCAGGTGGGCTGTTACAGGGGCACAGTTACGATTCATTCTGTTTCGGCCCATCCTTAATTTAACAATAACACCAAAAAGGGATTCAGAGAGGTTAAGATCTCCTCAAGGTCTCATTCATTTACTGACCAAATACATAATGATCAGTGGCAACCAAAGATTGGATACTGCACTAAGTGCAATATATACAGCAGACAATCATGGGCAACCCAAGCTCTTGGGGAACTCCAGGTTTAAAAGGGAGATACAGGTGAGCAAACAGATGGTTATGATGCAGTGAGATCAGAGTCATCAAAGAGAAACATGGACATCGTGCAGGCACACAAGAAGGTCACCTGACCTAGGCTGTCACTGTCATGGGAAGCATCCTGAAGGAGCAGATGGCAAAGCAAACAATGAATCCAGGCACTCCATTCTTGGGAGTGGAAGAACAGCAAGGAATCCCAGGATAGAGCTCTGTCTCTACATCTGTGTTCTTTCAGGGGCATTTACTAGAAGTAAGAATTTGCTGAAAATGTTCTCAGACATGCAGAGTGTTTCCTAGATCTCCTTTCATAAGAATCTATAACTCTATTTTCTTTCATGTCAATTCAAATTCCCTGCCAACTTTTAATTCCAGGATCATCCCACCCATCTTATCTTTCCCCACTGCTCTCAGCACACCCCTCCATTCCGTCAAAACACAGGCATTAATGCAAGCCCCACCCTGGTCTCTAATACTCAATGGCAGATGACTGAACCC
>NW_007111475.1:0-607 GCF_000164805.1 Carlito syrichta
CAGGTCGAGACAGCAGTGGCTGGAGGCAGCCAGTGACCTCTAGTCTGGATGACAGTGAGACTCCAACTTAAAAATAAATAAATAAATATAGTAAAAATAAAAAATAGTTTCTCAATATAATCAGTGAAATATTTACCTACACTTTCACAGAGCAAACTACTTAGAAGAGGTTTACAAAACCCTAAGTATACCATGTAACAAAAATAAATCAAAACACTCATTTATTTTGTTTTTCATATTTTGCTATTTATCAGAAAAATGAATGGCTAGATGAATTGTGTACATATTAAGGAAAAATTGCCTGCAGCATTCGTATTTATAGAGCTTAAAAACATAATGTAGATGCAGGTTCCTGATGAGTATATATAATTCCATGTTTCCTTTATGAACCTTGATAATACACTACCTACATATGGTATCTATGGAGAACAAAAATTTAAGAAAAACAGAATAAATATAAGCCTAAAATGTAGCCAGGCATGGTAGCTCGAGCCTGTAATTCCGGCTCCTCGGAAGGCTGATGCGGAAGGATCGCCGGAGCCCAGCAGGTCGAGGCTGCGGTGGACGGTGAGTGGGGGAACTCCCAGGGGAACGAGGTGAATATTTT
>NW_007111476.1:0-741 GCF_000164805.1 Carlito syrichta
CCATTAGATTCTCATAGGAGGGTGAACCCTATTGTGAACTGCACATGCAAGGGATCTAGGGTGCAGTTTCTTAAAAGAATCTAATGCCTGATGATCTGAGGTGGATCTGAGGCAGTGCTGCTAGTGCTGGGAAAGGTTAGAAGATGTCTGCTGGATTCATTTCTTCTAAGGCCTCTCTGCTTGGCTTGTAGATGGCCATTTTCCTCTGGTGTCTTCATTTGGTCTTTATTTTCTCTGTGTCCTACTCTTCTTACAAGGACATTTGTCTAGGCCTGACCCTAATGACCTCATTTAACCTAATTGCTACCACTTTAAAGACCCTGTTTACAAATACAGTCACATCTGAGGTTCTGGAGGTTAGGACTTCAAAATGTGAATTTTGGGGGGTGTGTGGGGCCACAGTTCAGCCTGTAACATAGTGGCTTTAAATGCATTTATGTTATCTTGTAACTACCACCCTCATCTATCTCCAGAACATTTTCATCTTGTGAACTGAGACTCTGCCAGTTAAAAAGTTACTCCTTATTGTACCCTTCTCCCAGTCCCTGGTCACCACCATTCTACTTTCTGTTTCTATGAAACACAAAGCTTGAGATAGTTTTTTTGTCATAATTTTTGAGAACCTTCAAGTTCACCCAAATTAAGTTAAATATTTTTATGGTCATTCTGCAAGGTAACCACAAACTTTTAGATTAGAGGTTCTTGAAGCTGTTAGTTCATATGCAGTTTTTTAAAAAAATC
>NW_007111477.1:0-687 GCF_000164805.1 Carlito syrichta
ACAAAGGAAAATGTAGGCTTAGTTCCTTGAACATAAGCCAAAGTATATAAGGGCCTTGCCAGCTTATATTCCGGTTTCCTTCAAGTCTTGAGCTGGACGACCAGTGAGAATCTCAGCTCTGCCACTCAGTGGTTATGAGATTTTAGGTGATTCCTTTCAGTTTCCACCCCTGTAAAGGAAAATAATAAGGTTGTAAGTGATTAATTGACTCAATATTTGTAGAGTGTTTAGAACAGTATCTGGTACATAGCAAATGTTATATAAGTACTTTCTCAGTAAATGAGTAAGAATGAGAGTAGATATTAGGTAGAAAAGTAACAGGCATGAAATACATAATAAAAAGTGAAAATAAAAACATTGCCAATATATAAAACTTGTGTAGTACAAGTAATGAGTTTTATTAATTTATTGAGTCAAAGAATGTTAAGTAAGTGCTGCCATATCCTGTAAATAACTACGAGCTTTATAAAGATGAATTTTCTTTCTTCAAGAAAATGAGGATTTCATATCTGCTTTAGTCAATTGCTTCTACATAAATTGTAGGGCCTGGGATTTAAAGCCAAAACAAAATTAGAGGCTTGTGCAATTACTGACATATTTGGAACATACCAGAAAAAAGTCCAGAAAAAAGATATAGCTCAGAATTTAGATATTTTCATATGTGATCTTATTCAATTTTTATGTGTT
>NW_007111478.1:0-603 GCF_000164805.1 Carlito syrichta
CTCTTCAGTGTTTTCTCCTTCTCTCTCTCCTCTTTGGCTCTCCTGGGTGATGGGTGCTTTAACAATCACCTCAAGGGAGGAACCTACTGCCTCCAGGATGAACATTGCTTAAAAGCTGAATATTGGTTTTCAGGCTTCAGCTTCCCAAATCCTAAACTACTCAAGAACTTTACTGGTCAAATACCAAGAGAAAGAGCCTGAAGAAAAATAGAGAGAGAACCCAGGCTCGGTGGCTCAGCCTGTAATCCCAGCACTTTGCGAGTCTGAGGTGAGTGGATTGCCTGAGCCCGTGGGTTCGAGACCCGCCTGGGCAACTTGGCGAGCCCTCATCTCTACAATAAATCAAAAAATTAGCCGGGCGTGGTAGCGCACGCCTGTAGTTCCGGCTACTTGGAAGGCTGAGGCTGAAGGATCGCCGGAGCCCAGCAGGTCAAGGCTGCGGTGGCCGGGAGCGGCCACTGCACTCCAGTCTGGGGGACAGAGTGAGACTCCAACTCAAAAAATAAATAGAGAGAGAGAGAGGTCATCTTGAGTGAGTTAAGGAGAGAAGATGTGCGATAGGGATTTTAAAGTCATGAAAAGGGGGCTCTGTACCATTTTCTG
>NW_007111479.1:0-747 GCF_000164805.1 Carlito syrichta
TCTATAGCTGGCAGATATTGGTGAGGTTTCTCAGGATAGGCAAGTCAGGAAGTGCCTAAATGGCAATTTTTTTCCCATGGTGGGCTATTTTAAAAACAATTTGCATGTATACAATTTGATTTTAGCACCAGTGGGCTTTGAGCTAGTAAGTCTCATCCTGTAGTAAAGAATAAACAACGTAGCAGCCAATACATAGAGGCCATCTTTTGAATTCATT
This sequence comes from Carlito syrichta, assembly GCF_000164805.1. Lineage (NCBI taxonomy): Eukaryota > Metazoa > Chordata > Mammalia > Primates > Tarsiidae > Carlito > Carlito syrichta. The sequence goes on from NW_007111479.1 coordinate 218, forward strand.
TCTGTAGCAGTGATACTCCCAATTGTGTGGATCAGAAATTCCATTAGATTACACAGAGTGACTCGTATCTCCTCCTTGTTGTTTGTGTCTCATCAGGCAAAACTGCATCACTGGGCTTCACATAATTGAAGATGATTTGAAGGCTGCACAGGAGTTCAATTCTGGCTGTTAGGCTGACTCCTTGGGTCCTCCCTACAGGGTATGCCCTGGGACTGAAATGTCTGAAGCCACTTCTTCACTCACTTGTCTGGTGCTTGAATTTGGATGGCACACATAACTAGAGGCTGACCAAGCATCCACCTCTCTCCATGGAAAGGTTCCTTCACAGCACAGTGGCTTCAAGGTAACAGGACCTCTTGCAAGGTGGCTGGCTTCTCCTAGAACTGATATTTCAGGGTATCTAGATATAAGCACAGCTACTTATGATTTAACTTTGGAAATAAAACACAAATGCTTACACTGCCTCCAACACATCGGAAGTAAGTCACAGTATCAACTCACGTTCAAGTAGACCAAGCTCTGCAGGGGGG
>NW_007111480.1:0-701 GCF_000164805.1 Carlito syrichta
AGGTAAAACATCAACCATTTACTTTCATTGAGCTTCTATACCAAACCTTCCTCATCCTTGGCAAGTGAAGAACAACTATTTTCAGTGTTGCAGTCATGGGATAGATGTTTGGACTTACTATCAACCCTAAATTTGTAGATACAATTACCAAATAGATCACGGTCATTCATTTATCTATTTTAATATTTATTTGTAGAGATAGGTTCTGGCTATGTTGCCTGGGCTGATCTCAAACTCCTGGCTCAATTGATCTTCCTGTCTTGGCTTCCAAAACTGCCGGGATTACAGTCATCGTGTCCTATTTGTGAATTTAATCAACCAGTCATTTTCTCAACATAGATGGGACACTTTCTCTGACTTCCTGAGTTAAAAATCCCTTCCCCATGTTCCCAAGTACCCAGACCCTGGATGCTAACTTTATCATAAAAGCATTAAACTGCTTGTCTTGTTCCTTCTCTCCCACTGAGCAGTAGCAAATTCATTGTGTTGTTCATCTTTGTATCCCTACCAACTAGGGCTAGTGCCTGCAGTAGCAGACCTATTCAAATAAAGCAAATCCAAACAAACATGAAACCCCCACTTAACTGAAGGAAGGCTGCTGGTTCCTGGACATAGAAGTAATTTGTTCAGACAGTCGCTGTGCTATAGGAGTTTACAGGTCAGCGCTGGACCCAGTCTGTCCACTGCAGTTAGTGAGCTGC
>NW_007111481.1:0-516 GCF_000164805.1 Carlito syrichta
CTCAGCCTGTAATCCCATGCCTTTGGGAGGCTGAGGTGAGTGGATTGCCTGAGCCCGCAGGTTCGAGACCCGCCTGGGCAACTTGGTGAGACCTCATCTCTACAATAAATAAAAAATGAGCCGTGCATGGTAGCGTGCACCTGTAGTTCCAGATACTTAGAATGCTGAGGAGGAAGAATAACTGGAGCCCAGCAGGTCGAGGTGGCGGTGGCCAGGAGCAGCCACTACACTCCAGTCTGGGTGACAGAGTGAGACTCCAACTCAAAAAAAAAAAAGAAAAAGAAAAGAAAAGAGAGAAGCAAACCAAAGCAAAGAAAAGAAGGCTAAGAGGGAGAGCTATCCAGGCTATGGTAAGGAGTTAAGCTTTCATTATGAGGATGATGGGATACTCTGCTAAAACAAGGAAATGCCATGACCTAACTTGCATTTCTAAAAAGTCATTCCAGCTACTTTCCAGGAAACACTTGTGAGAAAAAACTAATAGTTTAGGGAAGAAAGTTGGGGGTTTTGGACTTA
>NW_007111482.1:0-854 GCF_000164805.1 Carlito syrichta
ACCCCACCCTCACATAGCTCTGTCTCTTCACTACCACTGTGGGCTTCCATCTTTACTAACCTTAGAGAGTTTCCATCCCATGAGAAAGGCTTTTCTAGGATGTTGAATGCTATGACAAACAATGTTGTGTTGACTTACCTATACACATCTCATCATCTATTTCTGCATCTCCTATGCACTGAAATTTAAATTCATTTAAGGAATCTGCAAACTTCTACTTTGCTGAAAACAAATCTAGAGAGAAAAAGAAAAATCAGAAATTACTGAAAGTACATTGGCTTTCTGATTTGCTGATCTTCTTGTTCCTTCTGTGAAAATGACAGCAAAAGATTTGTTCTGGTCCATTTAGAAGCAAAAAATAAGCCAGGTTCAGTGGCTCAGCCTTGTAATCCCGCTCCTTTGGGAGGCTGAGGTGAGTGGATTGCCTGAGCCTGTGGGTCCAAGACCCGCCTGGGCAAGTCCGTGAGACCTCATCTCTACAATAAATCAAAAATTAGACAGGCATGGTAGTGTGCACCTGTAGTTCCAGCTACTTGGAAGGCTGAGGTGGAAGGCTCACTGGAGCCCAGCAGGTTGAGCCTGCAGTGGCCAGCAGTAGCTACTGCACTCCAGTCTGGGTGACAGAGTGGGAATCCAAATCAAAAAAAAAAAAAAAGCACAAAATAATAAATACTTAGTAATAACACACAGCATTGTATAATGTTTTTGTTCTATTTATTTTAACAATGTAAGTTCTAGCTCTACTTACTCAAGCACACAATGAGTCCTGTCATCTCCATCTAACATGCATGGGAAAGCCAGGGTGACAGACAGCCAACCACTGTATCCACAGCTAGCAAGTTGCTCTGCCACTG
>NW_007111483.1:0-1120 GCF_000164805.1 Carlito syrichta
CATCTATGTTCATCAAAGATATTGGCCTGTAGTTCTCTTTCTTTGTTGGATCTTTACCTGGCTTGGGTATTAATGTGATGTTGGCTTCATAAAATGATTTAGGGAGAGTTCCATCTTTTTCAATTGCCTGGAATACCTTCAGTAGGATTGGTATCAGCTCCTCCTTGAATGTCTTGTAGAATTCTGCTGGAAAGCCATCAGGACCAGGGCTTTTTTTTGTAGGAAGCTTTCTTATTACGTAGTCAATTTCTTTGATTGTTATTGGTCTATTTAGGGTCTCAATTTCTTCTTGTTCCAACCTAGGTAGGTTGTGTGATGTCAGAAAGTCCTCCATTTCCTTATGGTTTTCAAGTTTGTTTCCATACAAGTGTACGTAGTAGTCTCTAATGACCTTTTGTATTTCTTCAGGGTCAGATGTGACTTCATCTTTTGTGTTTCTGATTATGCTTATTTGGTTTTTTTCTCGTTTTTTCTTGGTCAGTCTAGCTAGGGGACCATCAATCTTGTTTACCCTTTCGAAGAACCAGCTTTTTGTTTCATTGATTTTTTGTATTATCTTTTTGTCTTCTATGTCCTGGATTTGGGCTTTTATTTTGGTGATCTGGATTCTTCTGCTGAAATTAGGGTTTTGTGGTCTTGCTTTTCCAGCTTCTTTAGGTGGCTTGTTAGGTTGTGAAATTCTGTTCCTTCCATTTTCCTCATGTGTGTTTGTAGGTATATAAATTCACCCTCTTATTACAGCTTTTAAGGCATCCCAGAGATTTTGGTAAGATGTTTCTTCATTTTCATTTGTTTCCAGGTATCTTTCGATCTCTGTTTTGATTTCATCATTGACCCAGGAGTTGTTTAGCATCATGCTGTTTAGTGTCCATGTCTTTGTGGGTTTTGGGGGGACCTTGTTGGTGTCGATGCTCATTTTTATTCCACTGTGGTCTGAGAAGGTGCATGGTAGAATTTCAGTCCTTTTAAATTTGCTTATGCTTGATTTGTGTCCAATTATGTGGTCGATCTTAGAATATGTTCCATGCGGTGATGAGTAGAATGTGTATCTGTGGTCTTTGGATGGAGTGTTCTGTAGGTATCAATTAAGTCCATTTGGTCCAGAGTCTCATTGAGGTTT
>NW_007111484.1:0-707 GCF_000164805.1 Carlito syrichta
GAAGAAAAAGCGATATTTAGAGAGATTAATACCAAAAATTTTTTCCAAAAACTAACAAAGTACATCAAATTACAGACTCAGTCAACTGTGATAACCCCAAGCAGAATTTGGCACATCATACTCAAAATGCTGAGGAATTATATACCGAGAAAAATCTTGACAGCTCACCAGAGAAGATAAGGCATGTTTTCTTTTGTGTTGGCATACACCTTGAGAATCATGAAGCAAAGGAATTACATGCTTAATGTGACAAAAGAAAGAAAACTACTATCATTCTATACATAGCTAAAACAGTTTCCAAAAATGAAGGTGAAATAAAGTTGTTTTCAGACAAACAAAACAGAACTTGTTGCCAACCAATCGAAATAAAATAAAACTAAATGGAATTCTTTAGCCAGAAATAAAATGATTCTAAAGAAAAACAACGACATTTGATAAGAAATATAGAGAACCAGAATAGGCAAACGTATCAATTAAAATAACTGAATAATAATGGAACAAAAAATCTCTTGTTGGGTTATAAAATACTCATAAAATTCAAATATGTGACAACAATAATGTCAAAGGCAAGGGGACAAATGGAATTTAAATGTTGAAAAATTCTATGGTTGAAGAAAAGATAATGTTGATCTGTTTGATTATACTAAATCCATGTTGGGTGTTGCAATAACTGACATAACTGCTACAATAATGAGAAAATGTATCTA
>NW_007111485.1:0-345 GCF_000164805.1 Carlito syrichta
TTTGAGTTGTTGATAATTGCCATTCTGACTGGAGTTAGGTGGTATAACAGTGTGGTTTTGATTTGCATCTCCCTGATGATTAGTGAGGTTGAGCATTTCTTCATGTGTTTGTTGGCTGCTCGAATATCATCTTTTGTGAAGTGTCTGTTCATGTCTTTTGCCCATTTTATAATGGGGTTGTTTGTTTTCTTCTTTTCAGTACGCTTCAGTTCCTTGTAGATCCAGGATGTTAAGCCTTTGTCAGACCTAGAGTTGGCAAATACTTTTTCCCAGTCTGTAGGCTGTCTCCCTGCTCTCTTGATGGTTTCTTTGGCTTTGCAGAAGCTTGTTAGTTTAATAAGGTCA
>NW_007111486.1:0-2989 GCF_000164805.1 Carlito syrichta
CATTTTAGCAATTGCTACTTTTCTATTAATCTTCTAAAGGAATCAGATAAATTCCCATTAGACATCAAAGCATGTATTACATACATATCCTGTACCTTTTTAAAATAGCCAAGAAAGGAACCAAATATGGGCTTAAAGATTAGTATAATAAACATGTTGGTCATGAACATTTGATCATCTCACCAATTTAGTGAGCAGAAGAATCTCCTGGAAGACTCTCAAACCATAAACCATTACAGAAAAAACAGCAGGTTCTAAGTAACACCTGAAAAAGAAGAATGAAAGTAGCCTGAACTCTTTCACTTCTACTTCACTCTGCACACTATTCTTATTTTCTGAGCCTGACTCATGTTCCTAGAAACATAGCTTCCAGCAAATCTGAAAAATCTCATCACATGATGTATTACCAAAAACAATCAAGAGGTGTTTTCTTGAACCTTAGGCTTACATATCCTGGAGAAGATCAAAGATGAGTGTATCCAACCACAACCATCCCCCCTTCCAACTTAAGTAGACAACTCTTCAGTAGCTGCAGGAATATGACTCTCCCCTTCAAACCAAAATAAGAAGGGATATTTTTCAGAAGAAAGGAATAAGGAGTAGTTCACAGAAAACAATACATGGAGTGCATCGATTGTTTTTGGTCATTGGTTCTTGTTTTATTCATTAGGCCAAGTCCTTATTAAGCACATACTATGGCTGGGCACTGGAAATATAGCAGCAAACGCACAAGAAATACCGAGATGATAACAATTCCACAAGGTCTGAATTATATTATCACTGCTAGAAATAGTGTAGGCAGAGGTTGTTTCTTTGTAGACTGGAAGAACATTCTGAATGAGTATGAAAGAAGACAGATGGTTTAGTTCTCTTCCTTTTATTTTATATCCATTTCTAAGTAAAGTAGATGCTTGATATCCTATACTTTCCACAGTAAAAAAATCAGAGAACAAATGCCACAAGAGATGGTGATGGCATCTTTTATTGTATTTCAATTTGGTGTATTTGTGTGCTTGGTAAATGTTTGTTAAATTAATGAATTATTGTGGAAGTGATGCTGTTATCCAGCTATAGTCAGGAGAAAAGAATGACTATTAACTTTGACAAAATAAGCATCATTGTCTTTGTCATTCTTCAACATTTAAGTGAGCAGAATCAAATAATTTCATACAACATTGTCATTTAATAGTTATCTAAAGATATATTTAACTAATTCCTTCTGACACATACATCTGAATACTGTGCCAATTCACACTAGTTTGTGGGAGTCACATTCAATAATTTTCCTGACTCAGAGTGAATGATGAGCAATATTTGCTTTGAAAGAAATTTAATCTTTCTGTATTTTATTTTCTTCATTGTGCTTTACAGTAATAAGGCTTAGAACTGTTTCTGTTGTTTGGGCATGCATTTTGCTTTGTTTTTGAGCTGATTTTAATATATAGTTTATATAAGAATGGCCTATAAATTATAGAGCATATAGAAATTCATAATGTAATTTGTGCTTCTAAATACAAAAGCATAAAAAAGTATGAAATTTCCTCCTTTGACATTTTTCTGCCAGTCTCCAGGATAACAATTGTTAACTGACTATTGTCACATGGTCTGGACGTGGGTGGCATTTTATGGATGAGTGTATATGTATACCACATAAACTTAAATATAGGATTATAGGATTCCTATTTACATATTGTCTTTCAAAATGATTGCTTTTACTTATTATTTTCTCATAGACATCTTTCAATGTCAGTATAAATTTTTTTGTTTCTTACCTTGTTTTCTGTAATGACTGTGTATTATTCTATGGTATGTATGTATCACTTATTTAACCAATTGCCTCTTAGTGCCTCTTTTTTTATTGTTGTTATAATTTCATATATTGCTTCATTGAACATGCAGGATGGACTGTGGATTCTTTTGTAAGAAAAATGACTAAAAGTAGACTAGATTCAATAAGTTGGACTCCCAACCTTTTGTATTTTAACAGTTCTACTAAGTTACTCTCTGAGGACGTGTGTATCATTTGATACAAGATAGTATATTGTGATGGTAAAACGCTGGAATTAGGAGGATGTGGGCTTGAATTCCAACTCTGTTTAGCTGGGAGTAGCCTGGTATAGAGAATTAATGTATCAGTGTCTCAGTTCACTCATCTATAAATAAAAAATGTCTACCTAACTGAGCTATTGTGAAATTGAATGTCTTAACATACATCTGGTACTTAAAAAGGGCCTAGCCTATTTGATCCAAAATGTTTTCTACCTTCATGTAAATATTCGCTGCTATAATTAACACCAACATTTTCCAAGGATTTGCAAGATTGAACAATGTGAGGCTTCGATCGATTGCTGTTTTAGAATGTGTTTTGCAGAGAATGTTGGCTTTGACTGCCTTTGACTACAGATAGCTCCATTGCCGTTTGCATATGGACTGGCGTTAAGCATTCACATGTAGGCAAAAATACATATTAAGCACTCAAGTTTTTAAAATATTGCGTTAGTCCTACCACTTGCAAATCTGTTTTTTAGAGTTATTATACATCTATCCATAGTAGTAGTAAAATATAAATAAACCCTAAGTTTTTAGAGTATATAATTTTGATTTAATCATACTAGATCTTGGTAAGATTATTTAAATAATTATTTCACCTAATAGTCACATTTATATTTTTATGGTATGTTTAGGCTTTTATGGGAGATTCCACAACCAAATGTGCATAGGTTCTCCTTTTGCTTTTGCCAAGACCTCATAGAGAATATTATCCATTACCACTCTGTGCCTCTGTACAAATTTTCATATAAGAAAATTCTGTTAGTTTAGAAATAGGAAAGTCTTTACTTTTCTGATAAACTTATGTTTTTTTCACTCAGCTGATGGAAGTTATCTTGTATCTGCATCTACATTTTAGCTGCCATAAATTTGCAACAGTTTTCTAGGTCAAAGTCAATCAGCTTTATCATTGGGCATGATTTCTTATTTTGGAACATAT
>NW_007111487.1:0-645 GCF_000164805.1 Carlito syrichta
ACTCCAGTAAGAATGGCTATCATTAACATAACAAACAACAACAGATGCTGGCAAGGATGTGGAGAAAAAGAAATTCTTCTACAGTGCTGGTGGAAATGCAAACTAGTGCAGCCTCTTTGGAAGAAAATATGCGATTTCCAAATGAACTAGAAATTGATCTGCCATATGACCCAGCAATCTCCCTATTGGGAATATACCCAGAGGAACTCAAATCATTCTATAGAAAAGATGCCAGCACAGGTATGTTTGTTGCAGCTCTATTCACAATAGCAAAAACATGGAACCAACAATGCTGTCCATCAAGGCTGGACTGGATAAAAGAAGTGTGGTACATATACACAATGGAATATTATGCAGTCATAAAGAAGGACAAATATATGGACTTTGCAGCAAGTTGGATAGATTTGGAGTCAATGACACTCTAGTCAATCACAGAAACAAAGAACAGAGTGCCATATGTTCTCACTCATAAGCAGACCTTGACCAATTATAATACTATGAGAAAGTATTGACAGTAATGGGAAACTGTCAGGGGAAAGGAGTGGGATTGTCAGTTGAGGGAAACTGCTATGGGAGGTAGGGGCAGACCTCATTCAACAAGGGTACCTGCATAATCAATGTTTGTATACCTAACCCCTGAATTGT
>NW_007111488.1:0-2698 GCF_000164805.1 Carlito syrichta
ATTCTTATATTGATTTAAGGTATTATTAAAAATATAATTATTTTTTACTATGCCATAAGAAGAAAACAAATAACAGACATTTAAAACACTTAGGTAAGTCTTTTTCAAATGATAAGCAGTTATGTATGCATAAACTTTCTCATAAAACCTACCTTCTTGTACCCATTTACACTATCAAAACTAATTATAACCCATTGTCATTTTAAAGATCAAACCCCAATTGCTTCGTGGTGTGTATTTTTTTCTAATTATTTCTAATTAAGTAGTTGAGACCAAAGGGATTCAGACTGGGGCTATATTATTTCAGTCTTCATGAGCTGAAATTCATGGTAAAAGTAGTTCTTGATTATTTCCGTAGCAGCTTTGAAGTGAAGGGGGAAAAAGGTAAAACCTCACAAAACTGAGCTGTGTACATTTTCTTCTTGTGTCAAGGATCAGGAACCACATTAGTAGCTGATCTTTGAAATTAGAAAGTCTGCTACATTGCTAGCAGTAACCTATATCTATATAGCATAACATCACAATTATGTGTGTGAGTGATGAAAAATAGATTACTAGAGATATCAATTGAAAATGATACATAATATCCATATTATCTGGAGATAAATATACTTAAAAGACTCCTGGTCTTGAATAGTTTTAACTATTGCACACAAAACTAAGCAGTGAATCCTGCATAAAGATGACTGTTTCTTTTGTTATATTGTCATACCCTCTGATGATAGATAGCAACAGAATGATTATTTGGAGGATTAAACATTGTGAGAAGATGAGCATAATTATCTTGCCAGGTTGGTAATATCATGAAATTTTAATAAAACATAGCCATATAAAAAAAGAACTGGCCATCTTTTATCATTCTCTAGGAATCAACAGAAGTGCCCGTGAATGACTGAGATGATTAGTGAAGCCACCTGTGAAAACACTTTGCAAATAATTCCTCAAGTAGCCTGTCTAAATTCTCAAAGGTTACGATTGCTTTCAAAATCTCAATAGAAGAAAAGAAAATACTTTATACTTGTAGTTATGTTCTTTTTATGAATATACTTTCTGAAAAACTGTAGTGAAATATTGTTTTGGGGAACTAATAATAAAACCAATTATTATTACAAGACTGAACATATGTATATCATAAATCAATATCAAAGACTGAAGAAAGTCTTAAATGTCTACAAAACGTTGACAATATTATATATGTGAAAATAAGAAAGTTTGTCAAAACTGCTAATGTTAAACATGTTCCAGTTACCACCTTACTTTAAATAAGAGTTTTGCAAATTCCTAAAATGCATTAAATAGAGATAATGGTACAAAAATCAGAGGTTGTTAAACTTTTTGGGTTCTCCTTACTTCACTTCTTGAAATGAGCAAAATATCAACTCTATTTATTTATCTCAATTACTTCATGTTGACCTGCTCACACAAGACACTATTCGACAGCCATATAACCCCGATCATAAAGAGAAATTCTCTATCTGCCACTTCAAAAATAACAAAACTAAGCAAATAAAAATTACACTGGCAGTTTTGTGAATTTTTGGAAAGAGAAGTCTCTGGTGAACAGAAAGAAAATGTTAGTAATTTTTAATTTTCAAAATGGTCAGTCATTCACCACAAAATGCCCCATGCAAACTTCCTAATGTCAATACTGTCACAAAAGTAAAGCAGAGAAAAGAAGTCCTATCAGCTTTAATTCATGTTTTGGGAGAGATGATTCTTGGAAGATTATTTTTTCTTTCTCTGGAGGACTTTAATTTTACACAATATGTATTTTATAATTTTAATGTAGCTTATTAATTACTAAGGCTCTATTTTCAAACCTTACCTAGTTTATCTCATACTTCAAAGATTTGTCTTGCTTCTATTTTATAATTTAATATGGGTGGTTCTCATTTTGATAAAAAGAAATGAGATGCCTTAAAATAGATGTGGTCAACTTCTAGACATGAAAATTATTACTGCTGAATAGTAGCAATGCATAATATATGACAGGCAGAGTCTTTGCTAAATGTACACGTGCATTAATTTAATTCTCATAGATCTCAAATGGCCAAACTACAACTTGGAGACATTTTTCCAGTGTCACACACACACACACACAAAACCCACTAAATTTCTGAAGATATGGCATATATCATTAGTTCTGAAGAGTATTAGAACTCTTTATTTATTCACTGATTCAATTATTCAACAAATATTTCCTAGCAGACTGCTAAGTACCAGGTTTGGAGATAGAGTGGGAATATAAACTGGAATAAGTTTTGATTCCTGCTCTCAAGTATCTTACAGTCTAGTTTGAAAAATAAACCAATAAATAAACATACAGTGTTAAGGTAAATACTTATAGCCCCAAGGACTGGTACTGACTCAGGAGCCTTGAAGTATATAAAATCAAAACTACTTTTTACAATTAATAAACAGTTATTGACAGTAAATAAGTAGAAAATACTTGACGAGCCCATCCAAAAAAATACTTCTTCCATCTTTAAAGTACCAACATGCAATGATAAGACTGAAAACGAATCTTAATATTTAAAAAAATGTATGTAATGTAGTACTTATGAAAAGTTTCATGAAATTTAGCTTTTATTTAGGATTGTTGTAGGTGCAGCCAAATTGCAACTATACTAATTAAGGGGATTCAATTTGTAGCAATGATTCAAAACTCAATTCTGAATAATAAATAGTAGCTATACCA
>NW_007111488.1:3657-4476 GCF_000164805.1 Carlito syrichta
TATTATATATAAATATATAATATATATAATATATATACTGTATATTATATATATATAGTAAAATTGAACACATATTCCCCATTTCAAAGTATTTTGTACCTATGAGAGTTTACTTGATAAACAACCAAATTGCCAATTTCACTTCATATTCACCATCGCTATTGGTGTGTTCATGGCAATGAACTTTTGCCTGTCTTACTTCCTTAAATGCAATAAATCAGTTTCAAAGACATTTTTAACAAACTTAAGAAAATGGCCATCATTTTCATGTTAACATGACTCTTTTTTAAGACTCTCTAGTTATGGTGGAGATTATAAAACTTCTCAGAATTGAAACCAAAAAAAGTGATGATTTTCATTCACCTTTAATTTAAACACATATCATTGACAGAAATACTATTTATATTAGCAGTAGTAAAGAGAACTTCTAAATCACCTATAAGATTCAAGGTTACTTTTTTCTATTCTATTTTTTTACTCTTCCAAAATAGTTCATTAAATATTTTTATGTCTATTTTTAAAAATCTATCAGCCACCGACTTATGGTGTGAAACCACTCAAAAAAATTAAATCTTTATCATTCAGCTCTCATGAGAATAAATAATCTATATTTATAAAGCACTCCAGGTTATTTATTTATTTATTTATTTATTTTTGAGTTGGAGTCTCACTCTGTCGCCCAGACTGGAGTGCAGTGGCCGCTCCCGGCCACCACAGCCTCAACCTGTTGGGCTCCCGGGATCCTTCCGCCTCAGCCTTCCAAGTAGCTGGAACTACAGGCGCGCAATACCACGCCCAGCTAATTTTTTGATTTTATTG
>NW_007111489.1:0-652 GCF_000164805.1 Carlito syrichta
CCAGTCAGTGGGACTGTGTTGCCTCATAGCACCCAGCTCAATTTTGGTTCAAAAGAGAAAAGATAGTAGTGAATTGAAGAAAAGGGAACACATGACAAGGTATATTCTGACCAAATCAAGTCTGCAGCCATTCAGGGGAGTAGAAGAGAGGACAGGGACAGAAACAAAGAGTAGATTGCCCATTATGCCTTTGCTTCTCAAGTTAAGATGCTGGACTCTAGCATCCAGTGGCTGTGGAAGAAAAACTTGACCAATCACAGGTCCCAGTTATGAGTATGCTGTAGGAGGATAAAGAAGACTGTTTTCTGATGCTTTAGCATCAGCTTAAGAGCTACTTGGCTTTAGCCAAAAGACTTTTCAGTCTTAGATGGAAAACTGAACTCAGACTACTAGAACCTAGCTGGGAGAGAAGGAGGCCAATCCAGGAGTAAAGGCCTCAGGAAGAGGATAGAGCCAGGTCATGTATATGGCCAGTTCTCCAGGTGATAACTAGTCGTGGGTCTTATCATTTTCAGGCACAACTTGGAATGATTTGTCAGTTAACCTGTGAGCCCGACACGGTGGCGTGCATCTCAAATACCTTCCAGCTACAAGGAAGGGTGAGTCGGGGGCATAGCCTGAGTCCACCAGTTGTAGTCTGCGATGCCCATGA
>NW_007111490.1:0-707 GCF_000164805.1 Carlito syrichta
GGGAGGTGGGAGTGGCAGAGAATACTCGGAAACTGGAAAAAAAAAGGCACAGGGAACGCCTGCCACCTCAGGCACTAGAGTGGGAGGTGGGGGTGAGAGGAACGCCCGCGTCCAGGGTTTTGAGACCAGCCTGAGCAACTCTACGTGGAATCAAAACATCTGCCGGGCTCGGTGACGCACGTCTGTGGTGCCAGCTACACGGAAGGCCGAGGCGGAAAGGTCACTTGAGCCCAGCAGGACACCCAGGCTGCGCTGTCCGGGAACGTGACACCGCCCTCCAGCCTGGGTGACAGAGTGAGACTCCTACTTAAAAAATAAAACACAATAAAATAAAAAATGTTTCTTTCCTTTTTTCAGGCAAAAGCTTTCATTTTTCTTAGTGAGCCAGCCCACGAGTGCAGAGCACATCATCAAAAAGTCACATCCCCATTCAACATGTCTGACTTCTCGACTGTGGAGATTTCCTTTCTTTCCAGTTGATAACGGCAGGTTGACGGTGACCGTGATTCAGCATAAACCTGTGTGCCACCCCATGAGCCATTCCTTAGAGTCCCAGCTTGGTGCTTCTCCAAGGTCTCCTCTTGGAGTTGTACCAGGTTCTATGACCAGCTTTCATCCGAATCCCCTGGAGAATGGGACGATTTTGCTTCTGTCTCTCGGCCAGGCATCGCTTGATCCTGAAAGCCTCGTGAGAAGGCATGAGAGCA
>NW_007111491.1:0-803 GCF_000164805.1 Carlito syrichta
CACAATGACATGGGGTAAGGTGAACAAAGACCACAGAATTGCATAAACCCTAATAGTTGACAACAATTGAAAAAGAAGAGGAGACCATGAAGGATAAGTAGAAGCAGGAGTTACAGATGTGGAAAAGAAAACACAACGAAGTCCAAGAAAATATTGGTGTCATAGGAGCTCATGAGGCAAAAGTGTAATAGGAGTGAGGAGAGAAGAAGCAGAATAGAGAGCTACCAACAAAACAAGCCAGATGAGAACTGCGCCGGATTTTATCACATCTATGTCGTCACTATGAGAGTGACCTCAGGAATATTGAGCGTTAAAGTCACAATACAATGGGTCAAAACACAGGAGAACAGCCAGTGAAAAGTGTCAGGTGTATACCATTTTAACATGAGGTAGAAATGAATAAGTTGGTGTTCATATGTAGATACTCTGGGGTAACCTTCAGAAGTTTATAACCAGATGATGTGGTAAAAGTCCTATGAAGGCTCTACAGATGTCACCTCACTTCAGATCCTCTGTAAAACTGGAACATGGCTAAACCAAAAATTCTTGCTATTCCACTATAATAAGATAGGATTGCTTAGTTATTTTCAAATTTTACAAATTTGCCATAAATGTACAGTGCAGCTAGCCAGAATGTGAGCACTTATCTATACTCTTAGATTGTAATTAAATCTCTGAAAATACACGTTTGATGTTTTCTCATTGTTTTATTGGCCTATTTTACTCCTGACATCTGTCAAGTGTCAGGCATTTTTCAAAAAAAAAAATATAAAAAAGTCAAATCCCAGATGCTGATCTTTTTT
>NW_007111492.1:0-868 GCF_000164805.1 Carlito syrichta
TTTCTCCCCTTCCCCACCAACTCCCCAAGCAAAAAGGAACTTTTGCATTTGGACTTGAAGTGTAACTTTTCCCTAGTCTACCTACCCACCCTCCTAGATTTTGAATTCACCAAACCTCCACAACTGCATGAGTCAATGCTTTAAAATAAATCTCTTTGTCTCTCTTTCTATGTGTGTGTGTGTGACTAATATGCTGGAGACCAGCTCCAGCTGGGTTCAGGGTACCCCAAAGGTGGAGATGGCATCGGCGATTGGGTAGAAGAAGAGAGAGAGAAAGAGAGAGAGAGAAAGAAAGAGACTGGACTCCGTTCTAGTGCAGAAGCGATGTGTGTTATTGGGAATTACAATGGGTCTTTTATACACAAAGTCAGATTTGGGAGGGGTGTCCCCCACCCACCAGAAACCTTAATCCATGAAAACTTAATCAATGATTGCCTTTAAACCCTTTTCATATAATAATTTTAAAATCCCATAACAAAGGTTAACCTAATCTGTGATAAACCTTTTTCATCCTAAGTTGATTGATTTATGCCAAGTTAAACAATTCTATAGAAGCTTAAGTATTTACTTTACAAATGAATGGAATGTGCCCCAGTCCAAAGTTCACAGTAGGCTACCTGCAAGTAACCCAGCTGCATTCTTTCAACAAAATGGCTGTCTTCTAAAACTATATTCTACAATTTACACCTTCAATATCCTAAGATCATGACCCAGAAGCCTGTGACCAATACTGAGGCTGTTAGATGTGACACAAGTTTGAATTATAAATTTGTGTGAAAGCCAAAACTGCAGTTTGTGGAAGAATGGGAGCAATGAGCTTTAAAAGTAAGCTTGTGTTCATCCCGGTCTCAGAGTTTTTATGCTTTGA
>NW_007111493.1:0-1457 GCF_000164805.1 Carlito syrichta
AAATAAACCTAGACATGATTTCCTTTGGCTGGATTATCTACAGCTTCAGTAAATTTTTTCCTTTTAAAATGGTTTCGATCCTGATAAATTATACTCTATTGTGAAGTGTATACTTCATAACCTGTTAAAACAGATGAGACAATGAAATATAACAAAAGTCCATTTAGACATTTATATCATATTCTACATTAAAATAAAATATGTCTAATGTAACTGTAAATGATTTACACATTTTCTAAAATATGTAGATATGTTTTATATTTCTCTAACCCACTTTGGTGATGATCTTTATTTTTTTCACTAGAAAATTTTTTTAGTCATTCATAGACACGTAGAAACTAAGTTTCAATTTACTGGAAATTAAAAGGAAGCTCTTTCATGGAGGGCATGTGTAAAAAATACACAGAAAACCATTAGTCCTGCACAGTACAGAACACTGACAAAGGAAGATATGAGGATTTAATATTGGATCCTGCCCAATTTTAGAATGTGGGAAAAAGAGAAAATAATATAAACAATTTATGACATTTCTATTATGTTTTGGCAACACACATGGTACTCTATATACATTAGCTCACAGAATCCCAATGTGTTAGCTATGGTCATGCCCACTTTACAAAGAAAATTAAAATTTTTGAAGAAAAATTACTTTCTCAAGCACAGCTACTAAGTAGTAGATTCTAATTCCAGTCTATCTGATACACAAAGCCACTTTCTGCAATGCTATTATTATGTCTCTTGAGAAAGAAAAGCTGGTGGTGAAAGCTAGTTGAAGAACCAGGGCTCAAGTCTCAGACTAAGAGGCTGGTGATGTAACTTAAATGACAGGAGAGCCTTGAGGACCAAGGTTCCCCTCTGGACTTAGAGAAGATGATTCAGAAGCAGACCCTGGGTGCGCTGGGGCTTGACATGATGGATGCTTCTGGAAACTGATCTTGCCCTCACTTTCTTATACTGTGTTGACATTTTCACAAATATAAGTTAAAGCATTTGGTCTTTTGAATTAGTCAATTATTATCACAGACTTTCATAGCAAATTACAGACTGTTCCTAAAGTAGTCTATAATTAGAAATAAGATTTTATATAAATCTATGCGTGTGTGTGTGTGTGTGTGTGTGTATGTGTGTGATCTACTTTAGCAACACATCATTTCTTCCTCTGAATTTCTGAAAAGAGAGGCTGGGTAGAGCAAAAAGACCCAATAAATCAGTTAAAAGCCACAGTTTCAAAGTCCTTCAAGGATGGTGGTAAACTGCATTCAAGTTTTCTTATGCTGTTAAGAGGCCATGTCCAATTTTATTACTCACATTTCAGAAGATGCTGCAACCTCCATCATCATTACTTAGGTTGAAAACAGGTTTAGCCAATTTCTCTTGAAATGTCAGCCTTGGCAAACAACCGCATCTAAGAACCACTGTTTCAATACTTCATTCTCCCACTGAAATAAGCAAAATCA
>NW_007111494.1:0-843 GCF_000164805.1 Carlito syrichta
TCATAACAGTGCCCTGTCTACAGCTCCTTCTTATGTTCATGCACAAAATTCAAAACTGCACAGTTTATATCTTTATCTGCATACAGTGACAGAAGAACTTCCACCTTACAGAAAGGAATCACATTAATAGCCCTTGCTGCTCAAGAAGCAATTAGGGTATTCTCTACAGACTCATTCAGTCTCCAGTCAAAATCTTATTCTCTGAAACATAGAGAAATCTAGTTTAATTAAATGAACACAATGAAATTAGTTAAGGATTCAGGATGTGTCTGAGTTAGTACCAGCTACATCAGTTAGGTAAACTTTAGGTATTTTTTTCTGTTTATGAAAACTCATGTAGTACCTGTGTGCCTGGAAATGCTAAGTGTTCCTGTGCGCAAACCTTTTTCATAATTTGCTGCAATGTCTGTGTAACACAAAGTCCCTAGTTGTGAGATACACATACACACACATGTATATATGAAAATTGCATATGTGCATATAGAAACACATGTTGTGTCTTTCTAAAATTTTGAAGAAACTATGTCCAAACCAATTCACTTTCAAAGACACTCCATGTAATGGTTTCACTCTTGTGCTACCTCAGTTAAGTATTATGAAATTCTATCAACTTTGCATTTTCCTTCATCTGATTTACAAAAGGTAATTTTCAGACATCAATAAATACTATTTTTGTTTCCACTTTTTAAAAAGATGAATAAAATATCACAAACATCGCATATATTTTTAAATAAAAATATACCCTAGACTTGCATTTTTGCTCCAGCATATAAAGAAGTGTAGAAGTGCCACTTTATTCTAACCAGTTAAAATCTCACCAAAATGAAAAATGGATTCTTCTTA
>NW_007111495.1:0-767 GCF_000164805.1 Carlito syrichta
GAAAGCTTGTTTGCTTTACATAACATAACATGGTCATTATGGGACAACAAAAGCCAAACTTAACAAAGTTTTAAATATGAATGCTGCAAACCCATATAGTGAATGTGGGGTAGAAAATCATATACTAATTCTGGGAATTTATAAAATATCACAAGCTTATTATAGCAAGGTGGTTACTTTTATAAAAGTCTTTGTTCCCTGCAGGTTTACATAGCCACTGTGTGTAAATTATCACTGGAATAAATTATCACCGGTGATAGAGAGCTGCTGGTGCCTCTGAGTCTGCTGCCACCTTGTAGGAATGTCTGAAAGGGGCTTATCGCTTTATCATTTACATCCCGTTGTAAAAGCAGAGGTTAGTCTACTAATTTGGGGCTGACAATGCTTAACCCAAGAGTTCTAAATACAAACACTGCTTAAAACCCGCCATATGCCTAATTCTACGGGGTCTCAGGTAGGATTGAAAGTACTAAGATTTCATAAAATACATGAGGTAGGAATACACAAAATATATAGTAAACATGAGGTGGGGATATATGAAATATAGTTAACTAAACGCTACTTTTACAGCAAATAAGTTTCTTGGTTTCTTGGGTCTCTCAATAGCATGCTCTTTACCTAAATCTATTGTTGTCCTCTCATTCCCCCTTCTCATGAGGGTAGAGTGAATCTAATCTTAGATTCCTTTAACATGCTGAGTTGTCTAGGGATACCTGTTGATATGTTGTTTTGAGGACCATAACATGCACAGCATTTATTCTGGTTTT
>NW_007111496.1:0-799 GCF_000164805.1 Carlito syrichta
CATGTCAGCCAACAAGTTAAGTCACCTAGCTAACTCGTTAACCAACTAGTTAAGTCAGCTATTTAACTCGTTTACCAACTAGTTAAAACAGTTATATAACTCATTACCCAACTCATTAATTCAGCTAGCTATCTCGTTAGCCAACTAGTTAAGTCAGCTAGCTAAGTGAGCTAGCTAGTTAGCAGACTTGTTGCCCTGTAACTATGTAAGCTAGCTAAGTCACCTAGCTCATTAGTTAGCTAATTATTTAAGTCAGTTACTTAAGTCTGCTACCTAAATAGTTAGCTAATTAATTAAGTCAGCTCATTATTCAGCTAGTTAAATAGTTAGCTAACTATTTGATTCAGGTAGTTAAGTCAGCTAGCTAACTAGTTAAGTCAGCCAGTTAAGTCAGCTAGCTAAGAAGTTAAGTCAACTAGATAAGTCAGCTAGTTAAGTCAACTTCTAATTTAGTCAGCTGGTTAAGACAGCTAGCTAGCTAGTTAGCTAAAGGTTTAAGCCAGCAGCTTGAGTCAGGTAGTTACCTAGTTAACTAATGAATTAAGTCAACTGGTTGAGTCACCTAGCTAGCGAGTTAGCAAATGGGTTGAGTCAGCTGTTTGAGTAGGCTAGCTAGCTAGTTAGCTAACGAGTTAAGTCAGCTGGATGAGTCAGCTAGCCAGATCACTAGCTAACGAGATAAGTCAGATGATTAAGTCACCAAGCTAGCACTTTATATAACTATTATGCTAACTAGTTATCTAACTGGTTAAGTCAGCTAGCTAGCAAGGCAGCTTACTATTTAAGTCAGCTTGTTAGG
>NW_007111497.1:0-931 GCF_000164805.1 Carlito syrichta
ACACTGTTCAGTATCTACATAAAATTGATTCTGCACATAGTTAAATACACAAAAGAAGACAATGACAGTACAATCACCAATAATTAAACCAAAGGTGTAATTTTTGAAATCACGTAATATGACAGGAAAAATCCTAGCTCTCTTACAGTCTAACTTAAAACAGTCTAGTCTTTTTCTATTTGAGATCCAAATAAATTTCCTTTTTTTCTATCTAAACATAATTTGAGGCTTTGACATAAATCTGAATTCAAACGATATACTTTGTCAAGCGTTTCCAAAAAATTTTCAGCTCTGCTTCAGAGATAAACCCTCTTGTTGTGTGTGTGAATGTATGTGTGTGTGTGTATTTGCATATTTTTTTCTTCCAACATAATTGACAAATGTATGAAGGTAATAGGCCAATCATGGAACCATGGTGCTACTAATTACATTAAAATATAAAGCCATTGATTATTTCAAAGTGTTCCTGAATGGTGGTAGAAGAAATGGGATACAGAATCTATGAACATATAAAATCAATAAGAGTTCAGAAATTAAGCTTACATAAGGAAAGCGTGTTCTGTTCTTTTCTTTGGAGGAGAGATTACAAAATTGTGATTTGTCACAAAAATATTCTGTACAAAATCTCCAAAATTAGCCCAAATGGTAATGACTGAAACTTAAATTGAAAACTGTACCCAACTAGGTCTTTATTGTGACTATGCCAGTTTTTGCTTGTTGGCCTGCAGGTTTGCACTGAGGTAATAAACCCTTTATCTCTTCCTCTACATGAAAAACAAAAAGAAACAAGCAAACAAAATTACTACAGTTTCATTCTTCATGGATGATTTTCATAATGCCTGATTTATAAATATTTTTTAAAAAGGATTCATGAATTGCCATATCTGTCTGCAGAGGTTTATTCTTTAAAGTACTATGTTTTATTTGATCT
>NW_007111498.1:0-1095 GCF_000164805.1 Carlito syrichta
CGTCCTGGCTAGAGCAATCAGAGAAGAGGAGGCAATCAGGGGTATCCAAATAGGAAAAGAGGAAGTCAAGTTATCTCTCTTTGCAGATGATATGATTGTGTACCTTGAAAACCCAAGAGAGTCTGTCAAAAGCCTCCTTACACTGATAAAGGCCTTTGGCAAAGTCTCAGGATACAAAATAAATGTACAAAAGACAATCGCATTTCTCTACACCAATAATAAACAAACAGAAACCCAAATAAAAAACACAATTCATTCACAATAGTCACAAAAAAAATGAAATACCTTGGCATCTTCCTAACCAGAGATGTGAAAGACCTTTACAATGAAAATTACAAAACACTGCTCAAAGAAATCAAAGATGACACAAACAAGTGGAAAAATATCCCATGCTCATGGATCGGAAGAATCAACATTGTGAAGATGTCCATCTTACCTAAGGCAATCTACAAATTCAATGCAATACCCATCAAATTACCAGCAACATTCTTCTCAGACCTAGAAAAGACAACACAGGAATTCATATGGAAACACAAACGTCCAAGAATAGCCAGAATAATCCTCAGCAAAAAAAACAAAGCAGGTGGTATCACATTACCAGACTTCAAACTTAACTATAAAGCTACAATCATCAAAACAGCTTGGTATTGGTATAGGAACAGGCATATAGATCAATGGAATAGAACTGAGATTCCAGAAGCATAGCCTCAATTTCTCAACCAACTCATCTTCGACAAAGGCCCCACCACCTACCACTGGGGAGAGGAGAACCTATTCAGTAAATGGTGCTGGGAAAACTGGCTGACCACATGCAGACGATTGAAACAGGACCCTTATCTATCCCCATGCACAAAGGTTAACTCCAAATGAATCAGAGACCTAAATGTAAAACCTCAAACCATAAGAACCTTAGAAAAGGAAGGAAATACCCTCATGGAAATCGGAACTGGCATCCAATTCCTGAACAAAACCTGAAACCCACAGGACATAAGAGAGAAGATAGACAAGTGGACCTTATTAAACGGACAAGCTTCTGCAAGCCAAAGAAACCATTAGAGAGCAGGGAGACAGCCTACAGACTGGGAAAAGTATTTG
>NW_007111498.1:1891-53231 GCF_000164805.1 Carlito syrichta
AAATATCTGTCTGGGGATGGGGAAACACCTCTTATCAACAGGGTGCCTGAATGAAACGTAGTTGTATACCTAGCCCTTAACTGTACCCCACAAAACTACAATAAAAAATATTAAAATAAAAAAGAGGCACCAGATGAAATGTCATGCTAATTTGGGAAGCCTCGACTTATAGCCATAGGAAGGTAAGCATATCTAAAGAAAAAAGTATATGTTAATATTTCTTTCTCTTTTTTTTGAGTTGGAGTCTCACTCTGTTACCCAGACTGGAGTGCAGTAGCCGCTCCCGGCACCGCAGCCTCGACCTACAGGGCTCTGGCAATCCTTCTGCCTCAGCCTTCCAAGTAGCCGGAATTACAGGCATGCACTACCATGCCCGGCTGATTTTTTGATTTATTGTAGAGATGAGGTCTCGCTGCCCAGGCGGGAGTCAAACCCACGGGCTCAGGCAATCCACTCACCTCAGCCTCCCAAAGGCGCGGGATTACAGGCTGAGTCACCGAGCCCGGCTGTTAATATTTCTTAAACTCCATTTTCTATGATTTCATCTGTATAACACATATTTCACATCGAAATTTAACTATTCAGTTGCCACAAACTTCTTAGGCACCAGAAGAGAAAAAAAAAGGAAGAAAACAAAATAACTCAATGGGAATGAAACACTGCTTCAAATGTTAATGTTTGTTCCAGAAATGCTAAAACTGCCTTTGATGTATGTGTGGGTGCGCATGTGCCTGTGTGTGTGAGCTTAGACAAGTGAAAGGTATCCTCACTACCTCAGGCATTGTGTGAAAAAACTGAAATAGGATCATTCAGATCTAATGAAGTAAGGAAATGCAAATAATTAGTGTGTAACAGGATTGTGGCTCTCTGTATAAATTAAGGCATAGAAAAAAGCAAAACAGATACAAATTAAATAAAACCTAAGATGGAAACCTTGTAAGAGTCACTCCAAAAGTGTCAGTCCCAGTCTGTGTGAATGGCACCCCCTGGAGTTGTTCTGTGAAAAACTTGTGTAGCCATAAGTGGCTATTCTACTTGGTGTAGATATGCACAAATCTGTCAATAATGATTCAAGTTCCAAACTACTCAGGTGCCAACTCTGGTTCAAATAATAGGCAAAGCTTTAAAAGGCCAAGCACCTGGTTTCTGGGCTGTATGCATGCACACTTAGTCCTCCAAATTCCAAAATGACTGGGATGAAATGATAACATTTACTAAAGCAATTTTCAGTGTATTTCCCTTCTGTAAAACCCGGTTTTCCCAGCACTATTTACTGAATAAGTTCTCTTCTCTCCATTGGTTGTTAGTGGAGCCTTTGTTAAAGATGAGTTGGTTGAGAAACTGAGGTTTTGCTCCCAGAATCTCTATCCTGTTCCATTATTCTATATGTCTGTTCTTGTACCAATACCAGGCTGTTATTGTTATGGTCTCCCTCTAACTAGAAGCACAGGAAAGGAATATGGAATTCACCAGACTTTAGAAGTTGGGCCTAAATAACTGTTGTATTTAAATTTTTTTCTCAGGTAAGAGCAAATCAATGATTCATTTCTTCTTTCTACAAGTTACAGTTGTGATCTGTAGACACTGAAAAAAAATAATTCAGTCTTTAACATTTCTCAAATGGAATCTTTTGCTTTAAAAAATAGGTAATAAATAGTTATAAGTTACTTCAAGATCATTCAGTCATTTCAAGAGCAAACAAGTGGTTCTCAACATTAAATACTGGTCTTTTGAGAAGTGTCTATTCATATCTTTTGCCCACTTTTTAATAGGGCTGTTTGGTTTTTTTCTTTTCAGCATGCTTGAGTTCCTTGTAGATCCTAGATGTTAAGCCTTTGTCAGATATACAGTTAGCAAATATTTTTTCTCAGTCTATAAGCTATCTTCCCACTCTCTTGATGGTTTCTTTTGCTTTGCAGAAGATTTTCAATTTGATGAAGTCCCACTTATCTATCTTATCTCTTATTATGGCATGGGCATTTGGGGTTTTGATCAGGAATTGGTTGCCAGTTCCAATTTCCATAAGGGTGTCTCCTGCATTTTCTAAGGGTTTATTGGTTTTTTTTTTAGGATATCCCATTTTACTTTTTTTTATTTTTTCCTCTTTTAATTTTTATTTTAAAATTGTAGGGTACAATTCAGGGTTAGGTATACAAATATTCATTATGCACTTACCCTTATTGATGAGGTGTGCCCCCCCTCCCCAGGCAGATATCGACTACTGTCAATCCCACCTCCCTCTCCCCACCTACTCACCACCAGCCCCCTACAGTTTCCCGCTACTGTCAATCTTCTTCTTATAGTAATACGGTAGATGTTCAAGGTCCACTTATGAGTGAGAACAAGTGATACTCAGCTCTTTGTTTCTGTGAGAGATCACTCAATGTTATAAGCTCTAATTCCATCCAGTTTGCTGCGAAGTTCATGATTTTGTTCTTCTTTATGACTGTGTAGTATTCCATTGTGTATATGTACCACATTTTTTTTAATCCAGCCCTCTTTTGATGGGCAGCACGATTGGTTCCACGTTCCTGCCATTGTGAACAATGCTGCGATAAACATATGTATGCAGATATATTTTTCATAGAGTGACCTGTGTTCTTCCCGGTATATTCCCAGTAGGGGGATTGCGGGGTCATATGGAAGGTTGATTTTTAGAACTTTTAGGAATCGCCACACAGATTTCCAGAGAGGCTGTACTAGTTTACACTCTACCAACAGTGTAGAAGTATTCCCTTTACACCACATCCTCTCCAGCATCTGGTTTTTTTTGAGTTATTGATGATGGTCATTCTGACTGGAGTTAGGTAGTATCTCAGTGTAGTTTTAATTTGCATCTCCTTGGTGACTAGTGAGGCTGAACATTTTTTCATGTGTCTGTTGGCTGCTCATATGTCGTCTTTTGAGACATGTCTATTTATATCTTCAGTCCACTTTGTAATGGGGCTCCTTGTTTTTTCTTTTCAGCACATTTGAGTTCCTTGTAGATCCTTGATGTTAGGCCTTTGTCAGACATGGAGTTGGCAAATATTTTTTCTCAGTCTATGGGCTATCTCCCTGCTCTCTTGATGTTTCTTTGGCTTTGCAGAAGCTTGTCAATTTATTGAGGTCCCACTTGTCCATCTTATCTCTTATGGCCTGGGTACTTCAGGTTTTGATCAAGAATTGGTTGCCAGTTCTAACTTCCATAAGAGTGTCTCCTGCATTTTCTAAGGTTCTTACAGTTAGAGATTTTACATTTAGGTCTGAGATCCATTTAGAGTTAATTTTTGTGTATGGTGATATGCAGGGGTCCTATTTCAATCTTCTGCATGTAGTCAGTCAGTTTTCCCAGCACCATTTACTGAATAGGTTCTCCTCTCCCCAGTGGTGGGTGGTGGAGGCTTTGTCAAAGATGAGTTGGTTGAAAAATTGAGGCTTTGCTTCTGGAATCTCAATTCTGTTCCATTGGTCTATATTTCTTGTATCAATACCAAGCTGTTTTGATTATTGTAGCTTTATAATAAAGTTTAAAGTCTGGGAGTATGATACATCCTGCTTTTTTTTTTTAGGATTGTTTTGGCTATTCTTGGTCGTTTATGTTTCCACATGAATTCTAAAGTTTTTATAGTTTGAGGTTTTACATTTAGGTCTTTGATCCATTTAGAGTTGACTTTTGCATATGGTGATAGGTAGAGGTCTTGTTTTAATCTTCTGCATGTGGCCAGCCAATTTTCCCAGCACCATTTACTGAATAGCTTCTCCTCTCACCAGTGGTTATTAGTGGAGGCTTTGTCAAATATGAGTTGGTTGAGAAATTGAGGTTTTGCTTCCAGAATCTCTATCCTGTTTTATTAGTCTATATACCTGTTCTTGTACCGATTTCAGGCTGTTTTGATTATTATAGCCATATAATAAAGATTAAAGTTTGGAAGTGTGATACCTCCTACTTTGTTTCTTTTGCTGTTCATTGTTTTGGCTATTTGTTTATGTTTCCACATGAATTTCTGTACTGTCGTTTCCAGGTCTGAGGAGAATGCTGCTGGTAATTTAATGGGTATTGTGTTAAATCTGTAGTTTGTCTTGGATAGAATGGATATCATAACAATGTTCATTCTTCCAATCCATGAGCATGGAATATTTTTCCATTTGTTTATGTGTCATCCTTTATCTCTTTCAGCAACATTCTGTAGTTTTTGTTGTAAAGGTCTTTCACTTCTCTGGTCAGACATACAAGCAGCCAACAGATACATGTAAAAATATTTAGCCTCACTAGTCATCAAAGAAATGCAAAATAAAACCATACTGATATACCACCTAACTCCAGTCAGGAGGGCCATCATCAATAACTCAAAAAACAACAGATGCTGGAGAGGAAAAGGGAACATTTCTACACTGTTGGTAGGAGTGTAAACTAGTACAACCTTTGTGTGGCAATTCCTAAAAGATCTAAAAATCAACCTTCCATATGACCCAGCAATCTCCCTTCTGGGAATATACTCAGAGGAACTCAAATCACTCTATTAAAAATATACCTTCACATGGATGTTTATTACAGCATTATTCACAATAGCAAAAACATGGAACTACCCATGCTGCCCATTGAAAGTGGACTGGATTTTTAAAATGTAGAACATATGCACAATGAAATAAAGAAGTAAAGAAGGACAAAATTATGAACTCTGCAGCAACTTGGATGGACTTAGAATCCATGATACTCAGTGATTCATCACAGAAACAAAGAACTGAATACCACATGTTCTCATTCATAAGCAGACCCTGAACGATGATCATAATACTACAAGAAAGGAATTGGCAGTATTAGGAAACTGGGGTGGAGGGCATGCTTCATCAATAAGGGTACCTGGTCTCAAACCAGATGAAGTAGGGACCAAACTGAGGCCCAAACTTTACCTGTACAATGACCATTTGTATACCTAACCCTGAATTGTACCCCATATCTTTAAAATTTTAAAAAACTAAAATTAAAAAAAAACAAAACAAAACACTGGTCATTATGAAGATGACTATGGCTCAAATTTGTAACCGAACTGTCAAAGCATACATTACAACTAAATCTCAAAATAATATACATATTAGTCCTTCTCACGGCTACCAAATGTCACTGGGATTTTGAAATATTCAAATCTGAAAAAAAGTCTTATTTGTTTAAATGCGTTTAAATTCAGGACAGCTATAAACAGCATTGATAGACTCAAAATTAATATATTGTTTCTAAGATTTAGTGTTGGTTGATTAATTTTTGGTAATCATTTGCCATTCATAAAGCAACCAAAATATCTTAGAAATAATCAGCTATCCTTTAATAATTAAATCCTGCTTTATCTAATTTAAATACTAGATGAAATATATTTAAAGCAATTGAACAGTTTCCTTTTTAAATGATTGAGTTCAAAATGTGCAAACGTAATGTTGCAATAATTTTCTCTAGTGCTATCAAATCTACTAATAGAGCAACGAGCGGTTACATTATTTAATATAACACCATCACCTTTCTTCCCCTAGAGTAAGAGGCACAGGTGAAAATTTAATAGAAAGATATTTAAGAAGGTCTCAAGAAAAGGCAACTTTGGAACTAGGTATCTCACAAATTCAAATTGTTTTTCTAGTACAGGTCTACCATCAGTACCATTCTTGCCAAATTAATATCAAATCGGTTATTTGGAGGGAGATCGTGTTGCCGGAAGCCAGAACACCACATTCATTCTGCCTTTCACAGAACTGTAATTTTAATTGCAGTAACTATAGCCTGGTTTTGTGGTAGCACTTATGCCAAAATTAGATTCTAAAGAAAAGGCTCAATGTATCCAGAATTTCCACATACTGTCTCCTGCTTTCTGTAATTAGGAAATCTAGACACTTTCCGGAATTTAATGAAGCAAGACTAAGGCTGAGTGTAGTAGAATCAGAGCTGTCATATGCCACAGTGAGTTAAATTCCTGGTCACATGAAACACCTCAATTCTGTATTCCTGACTCTTGGCTCCAAACTACTTGTCTCCATTTCTAAGACTGAATATAAAGACAAGGACTAAAATGTTCCATTTTGACTCAAAATAATGCTTCTGTAGTTTCTATGTTCCCAGGAAAAAGCCTATGAAGGTAGAAACATTGACTACCTTATTCATTGTTCTGAACCTGGCACTTTTCTGGCACAGAGATGGTCTCAATAAATACATGCAACTGATTAGTTCCTAAAGCCTGCAGACAAATCTCCTTGAATTCAACTTCCATTATTGCTACAGAAGAGAATGCCATTTTCAGGAGCTGGCATAACACCCTTATATGCATAAAGACATTTTTAAATGAATGAACAGCTTCAGGGGAGAGACGTGAGAAACTGATGCCTATATTATTTCTGAAATATGTAATGCAAAAGAAAATCCCCATTATGCTTAAGACCAAATCATTCTCTTTCCTCTCTTCAACCTCCTGTTCCTCTGATAATCCCCATTTCATCTCATGACAATGCACTTACCCAGTCATCCAAGATAGAAATGTCAGAAGCCTTTTGAGTCTTTCTCCTTAACCTTCAGAACTATCATTAGTTACTATGCCATGGAAATTCTTTTTCTTCATATCTTGCTTGAATCGACTCCCCAACCTCAATTACCATGGCCAGTACTGACTCTTTCTTGGAATACATTACAATAGGCAAGCCCTTCCTTCTTCCTTCTCATAAAAGAAAATTAGGCGAGTCTGAGAGGGTTTCCTTTTTATAAAGCCAGTAAAGTTATTATAGTTTTTTTTTCAAGTTGTATTTTGTGATATTTTCCAACACATTCTTAAATTTAGAGGCCAAACCTACCAGAATAAAAATGACATCTACTTTTTTACATATTTCAAACTATCCATTTTCAAATATTTTCCAAATTATGAAAAAGTGTTCCATAAGAGAATCCCTAAGTTATCCTGAGTTACTTTTATAATCCCTCTTCCACAAAATGCTGTTATTGCACACATGTGTGTTTTAAGTTTATGAATTCATAATTTTCAGGAATGTTTTCAACAGTTTTATTTAGATATTACTGACATATAATATACTGCATTTATTTAAAGTATACTGTTGGATAAGAATATGTATACACATGTGTAGCCATCGCCACAATCAAGATAATGAACACATTCATTACCCTTAAAAGTTTTTTCATATTTCTTTGCAATCTCTTCTTGATGTCCAGTGTCTTGAAAACCACTATTTCATATATTTTGTCTGGATGATATTTTTGTTTTGTTTTGTTTGTCTTGGTTAGTTCAGGCAGTAGAGTCAATGTAGTCCATGTTTCTCCATCTATGTTGATTTTTTTACTATATAATTTTATTTATTGATGTAAGGATTGTAATAGACCTCTTAAGTCATCATAATCTACTTCAAACTAATACCAACTTAACTCTGGTGAAATATAGAACTTTCCTGCATTTTCTCTTTGTTCTTTTATTGTAATATATAACCATGTATGTTATAAACCCAACAATAGTTAAAACTATTGCTTTATATACTTTAATATCTTTTTGAAAATATAAAAGAAAGATATTTATGTAGCCTTTTATATTTATGCATACATTTAACCATTTGCAGTGCTCTTTATTTATTCTTGCAAATAAATAGATGAATTTCAGTTACTATCTAATGCTGTATTTTTCCAGTCAAAAGGACATGCTTCAGTATATCTTGTAAGGCAAATCTGTTAGTAAAAATTTATCTCTATCTTTATGTGAGACTGTCTTTTTTCACTTTCATTTCTGAAAGATACTCTTCCTAGAATATAGAATTCTCAGTTGACAGGGGTTTTTCTCCCCCAGGACTTTGAGGATGTATTTCACTGGCTTCTGGCATTCATTATTTCTGATGAGAAATCAGTTATTAATCTTATTGGGGCTCCCTTGTACTGGGTAAGTTTTTTTGTTCTTATTGCTTTCAAGATTTCCTATGTCTTTTGTCTTTCAGCAGTTTGACTATTATGTAACTTGATATGAATCCTTCTGTTTATCCTACTTGATTAGATTCTTGAATCTGTAGATTCATGTTTTTCATTAAATATTTGAAGTTTTCTATCATTATGTCTAAACATTTTTTCTACTTCCTTCTCTCTGATGCTTCTGGGAATGCTATTATATGAATGTTGGCAAATTTGCAATTGACCTACAGGTCTCCAAGGCTCTGCATATTTTTCTTCAATTTTGTTCTGTCCTTCAGATTAAATAATTTCTACTGATCTATTTGAAGTTTGATGATTCTTCTCAGATCTTCTGCTGAGGACATATAATAAATTTCTCTTTAGTTATTGTGTGTTTCATCTCCAAAATTTTCCATGTGGTCCATTTTGATGCTTTTACTTTGTATCTCTTTATTGACATTCTCCAATTACTAAGTCATTATCATCATACTTTCCTTTAGTTTTTTAAAACATAGCTTCCTTTAATTCATTGAATATATTTTAAATGGTTGCTTTGAAATTTTTCTCTGTTAAATCCAATATCTGGATCCACTAAGAGTTTCTGTTGACTACATTTTTTTCCCTAGGTATAGGTCACTCTTTATTTCTTTGCATGTTTGATTATTTTTTTGTTGAAAATTGGTCATTTAGATAATATATTATAGTAACTCTAGTTTCTGACATTTTCCTCAAGAGTTGCTATTGTTGCTGGGTTTTTATTTCATTTGTTTTAGAGACCTATAACTATAAACCTATGAAATTGATTTCCCCTGCTATCTGTAGCTCCTGATGTGTTTGTTCAGTAATCTTTTGTTAAGTCTTTAATTTTAAGCTTGGCTTTCTTGAGGTCATCTCTGTGTCTGCATCACTTAATAATCAGTCAATGATTCATCAGGAGTTTTAATCAAAGTCTTTGAGCCAATAAGCCTTATAATGTTTACCATTGGATCTGTGTGTGGGTTCATTCAAAATTCAAGGACTTTCCGTCTTACCCCATCATTTATTTTCTGCTGGGTTCTCATGCATCAACTCTGCACAGTTGTGCAGGTGTCCAATTAGCCAGAGATATGTGAAGAGATTGGACTCTCCTTGGTCTCCCATGTACAATGAAGCCAGCAGGGATGCAGAGAGATATTATCCATCCCCTCTATGACTGGCTCATATCTGAGATCTCTCTGTTTAATTTCTGGCTGACCCATCAGTCTTGGTGTTTCTCCCAAATAGGACTATATCTCAGATGAGAAGTTGTTTGTTTCTAAGATCAATACTTTTACTGAGAATGCTGTTTGGAGTGTGTTTTTTATTTTTCAATCTTTCATACAAAATCAAGTGAGTCTCTTCTGGCAGCAAAGTTTCTGGCTTTCACAATCCACTCCACATAGTAGAACTACCATACCATCCAAACTGGCAAGACTAGAAACAGTTCCAATCAAGAATGTGATAGATTCCCAATGTTCTTATCCAAAGTTCAGCAGTTTTTCAAGAATAAATGTTTCTCAATTTGTTTTTTGCTTTGGTTGATTTCAAGAGTCATGAAATATCTCTTTTTGACAATAGATTTATAGTTGTTTTGAGGGGAAGAGGACTTGGCTCTCTCCTTACTCTACAATAAAGTTAGGCATTTTGATTGCTTTTCTTAAAAATTCATTGTGACTTTTTTGCATGCTTAGTAACTTTAATTGGATGTCAAACATTGTACATTTTACTTTGTTAGGTGCCAGATATTTTTGTATCCCTATACATATTCTTGAGTTTTGTTCTAGGACACAGTTGACAGGAAATAATTTGATTCATTGGGGTCTTTTAAGTTTTGTTAGGTAGGAACAGGGAAATAGTCTATAGCTAATTTTGTCACATTACTGAGTTAAAACACTCCTGAACACTCCATCTGATAGTGGAGTATTTCTCTATAGTCACCTTTTCTACTCTAGCTAGTAAGAACAGGAACTGTTCCCAGCACTTTCTGTATCCTGGTGATTATCCCTTCTAATTCTTTCGGATGGTCTTTCTATGGCCTCAGGAAATTTCCATAATAGCATGTGCTGGTCATTATTCAGCTGAAAAGCATCAAGGGAGAACTCTGCAGTTCTCTGAAGTTCTTTTTTAATGCAGATTTCTCCTCTCTGGTCCCTTGCCCTACAAAGTCTAACTACTTTGGCCTCCCTAGATTTTCAGCTTTGTCTCCTTAACTCAGGGAAACAGCTTCCTCTGAGTTCTCCCTCACATGCTGCAACTTGGAAACTCTTTCCAGGCAGTAGGCTAGGAAAATCATATGCCTCTTTTCATCTGCTTCCCATCTCTCAGGAAATTGTCCTTTATTGTTTGATGTCCAGTATCTTGAAACCATTGTCCAATATATTTCGATGGTTATTTTGTTAAGCTGATTCAGGTGGGAGGGCCAAGCTGATGCCTGTTATCCCATTTTTCTCAGAAGTCAGGAATGCTTATTTTGATGAAGGAAACATTTAGTCGAGTCTGTTGATTTTTTTTTTCTTTTTTATTTGTTTTTTCCTTGTCCCCCAGTATACCATTCATGTTCACTGTCACTCAGGACAGCGTTGACTCACTCTTAACTCTACATTTTTTTTAATACTTACTATAGCTAGCCACTACCCTAAGTGCTGATTGTATAGAGACAAATTAAAACAGCAACCACATGGTGAGGGAATATGTGGCAGAATCAGGGTCATAGTTTCCCAGTGTTGGTTCGTTTAGATAAGCAGTCTTCCTGTTTTTCCCTTATCCATTTCCACACACCTTTATCCCATGTGCATTGAATGTGCCTAATTCATTTAAGTGAAAAGGATATTTTTAAAGCCTTGTACACCTTTGCCTTCATGCCATCTTTCTCCAATAAAGAGAAAATGTTTTCCTCTCTCTGTTATCCAAGCCTATATTTATTCTGTTTTCCTCTCATTACATTAATTTTATTTGGGCAAAAGAACAACAATCATGTTTAAGCTTAAGATGGAAAACAACACAGCAGGGTTCCATAAATAGAGTTTAATTGCAGTAATTACTTACGTTAATTATATATCAACTGATTATTTTTAAGACATATTTATTGAGCACCATCAGCTTTCAGAGGTACCCATCATTCTCCCACTATATTTTTCACATTCTCTACCCATGCTCAGAATAATCAACTATCATTTGACACATGATATAATAAGTACCTAATGAAATCCCAATTAAAATTGTATTTGAGACGCTTAATTTCAGAGATAAATTAGAAATAATTACATGATTCAAGAATCCACATCAGACAGGAAAGACACAACTATATCTTGACTAACTGGAAAGGACAGGCACAGATGAAGCCTTTTAATGTGCTTTCCAAAACCTGTTACAAAACATTATTGTACCTCAGCAGATGGCACCGAGAGATGTCTTTTTATTTTTTTTTAAACAGACAGTTCCCTTTCATACGCTGACTTGAGTGATTTTAGTTCTCATTATTACTGTCATCTGTTAGAGACAGAAAAAAAAGCAGGGGGGGGAGTGTGTTATTTTCCATAAGGCAAGAACATCAGTATGAAGTCAGCCTTTGAGCATACTAAGTTTAATTCACTGAGCTGCAATGAGCAGGAGAATGCACGGACTGTCTCTTAGCTGTTCATTTCAAACAACTTATCTTCATTTGGAGCTGAGACACCTGGTGCTTGTGAATACCATGCTCCCTCTTGCTTTCTCCTCCCTCTACCCCACACCTGGCTAATTTTTTCCCTCTTAAGATGTAATGAATTCTGGAACCAATCAAAAGCAAGCTGTTAGGAGACACTAGACAGGTAAAGGCTTTAATAACATCCCATTCAGGGTTCACAAGGTCACTTCCCTACCCTAGGATGGCAAAAAAATATTGATTCCCTCTGAGGAAGATATTAGTCCCCAAGGAGGGAGGAGAAAACTGCTCCACTAAGTCCCCCAAGGCTGTGTTCAGAGTTGCCTCTTCCTTTCCTCCCCTCCCCGCCCCCAGCATCTTTGTTCAGAGGACAACAGGCTCATTTACACTCTCACTTGGGGAAACTGTTAACTGTACATTTCTGATCTATGTAATTTGCTGCTAAAGAACACAATAGTGTCTAATAGAAAACAGCTGTTACAAAATCCACTCTATTCTGGCAGGAGCGGTTTCTAACGTAGGACTTTAATTTTATCTCCTGATTGATAACACCCCATTAGCCATAACCAGATTCCTAACTGCAAAATGACGCATGAGCACTATTTTAAGCTCCGTCCCAGATGGATATCATTATGCTTGCTTGTCCCTCTGAACAGAAAGTCCACAGTTTGTGTGGTGGAGTATGATACAGGCACTTATTACCACCCTGACATATGAAATGAGAAATACTGGTCACAGCTGATCCAAAGAGCTCTGAACGCACAGAAAGGTAAGGTGGGAAGGAGATTTGAACAGGAGAGAAAAGATAATAGGTGTTCTGTACAACAAAAATCCATGGACATAAATCTAAAAGTAGCTTACATTTCATAAAAGCCATGAAATAGTTTCATTTGCTCTTTTGGACTTGGAATATTTGTAGGAGAGACACAGGGAGAGCCTCTTTCACTAGTCACACAGAATTTCACTCAGGGAAAGCTAGATTTGCAGGTAAGATGTCAATTTGAGAGGATTAATAATTATCGGATCAGCTCTCCCCAAGTTCATGGCAGAAGCTAAACAATTACTCTATAGGGAAGGAGGGGCACTTTGCCATGGCAACCTGGCCATAAAAGTACCTAAAAATGGACAAAACACAGTCTGCAACAAAATATTCAAGAAAACATAAGTTTCACTGAAGTGGCAGCAGGCAGAAGGCAAAGGAAGGTCTATGCCCAAGTTTTTGTAATTATAAAATTGGAGACTGATTCATCATGCTTTCTGGAATAACTTTAATTATACATCTAAAACCATCCTTCACAACCACAGGCATGACAGAAAGGCCCAGAGCCATACACCAGCCTTAATGAGATCTATTTAAAGCATCCCAACATTTATTTTATAATGGTTTCAAAGTCCAAAATCAAGGTATCTTTCTACGTGGAGCTCTTCTACCTCAGGGCTGAAATGCCATGTTCAGCCTTCCAAGTAGCCGGAATTACAGGCATGCACTACCACGCCCAGCTGATTTTTTGATTTATGTAGAGATGAGGTCTCGCTGCCCAGGCGGGTCTCGAACCCGTGTGCTCAGACAATCCACTCACCTCAGCCTCCCAAAGGCGCAGGATTACAGGCTGAGCCACCGAACCCGGCTGAAAATTCAGTTTTGAGGCATGAGAAAGATCAACACGATATGAAAGTGGATATTACTCCGTTGATGTTCTAGTGTCTAACTGAGGAAACAAGGTTGTTTGGGAGAGGTTTGTTCCTGGTGAAGAAATGCACACAAACTATGTAGGAACTTGGGCATCTCATGTGACCTGGCAACTTCCTCCTGCTTCTGTCTCCTTAAATGCACCACAACTACCATGCCCGTAATTCCGGCTACTTGGAAGGCTGAGGCGGAAGGATCGCCGAAGCCCAGCAGGTTGAGGTTGCAGTGGCCAGGAGCGGCCACTGCACTCCAGTCTGGGCGACAGAGTGAGACTCCAACTCAAAAAAAAAAAAAAAAAACTGAATTTTCTTCTAATATAATTGGGTATGCTACATTTTGGTTTTTATCTTTCATCTAACTATCACTTCCTCCAGAGACCTCAGACGCCTGGAATAGGTTGAGTCTCCCACGGTGTATTTCTAAGGCACCCTATACTTCCCCTGGACCATTACTTATCACATTTAAAGTTTAACGTCTGCCTACAGGAATTAAGCTGTTAGCTAACCTATGAATCCAAAGTATGGATAATGGATTCAATTCTGTCTGAATATATCCTCAATTCTATATCACAGGTCTCTTGGAATTTGGAGACCCTCACATTAGGACCCAATGATCTGATCTAAGTCCCTTAGTTTATGAATCTATGCTAATGCATCCAACTTAAGACAGGCTTAGACCAGGACTCAAGTTTCACAGTTCAAGACAAAGGACTTCTACTAAGTGTTGAGATCATTTATTAGCCCATTATAAGAATCTGACCATCTTTTCTTAGCCCCAGCCAATAACCCCATCTTGTACTCAGCCTGGTTCAAACAGGAATTTATTAAACGGAAGGACAGACCCTGATTCTATGCCATAATTCTAACATCCACTGTATCCTCTAAACACTCTATATTTCTCAGAGCACACCCTGCCTCTGTTTCCCCAAACCATCCAGTGTTCCTTTCTCCCTCACTTTTCCACGTACTTTTCACCTTTTTGCCCTTGTGTTTTCATTTTAGGGCAAAGGTTTTCCAACATTTCAAACGTGAGAGCTCCATTCTCACTTTAAAAATTGTATGTAATAGATGTACCTTTAGCAGCCATTGATTGGGAAAACATAAATAACAAAAGGCTATTAGGAATTAAGCAATAGCCTTAAGAAAATTTGCATTTCCTTCAGAACAACCACATATAACACACTCCACAGCAAAGAACTCAGCCTCTATGAGAAAGGCACATTATATATTAGGTACTTAGGAAGTTTACAAACTTTTGGCATCTTTCTATAGCTCCTCACTGTCAAAGTCCACTTCCCACCAGGTGGGAGCCACTAATCTGGCACATATGTTTCCCCTTTGACATTCCCTTGAGATCAAGTGACTCCCAAAATACACTATTTCTTGAGAAAGGAAAACTATCTGAAAAATGTTGCGACCTGGACAGATAATATGACTGAGGACAGAATACTTAAAAAAAAAAAAAATTCCAACAAACCAGCCATCTTCAGAGGACACATGGGGAGGAATCAGCATTTTGGAGAGGAATGACTAACAGATAAATATAAAAGTTTTGCTAACAAGGCACCTGAACCATAAAGGTAGAGCTATTCATGAATTCTGATTATTAATGGTTAACCATGTATACTCCTTCAATCTGGGTATTTCTTTTCCCACAGCTCTCCTTAAGAATATACCTTTTCTTAGCTAGTCTAATAGCGACCATTGGGTGGCGGGGGGATGAGTCTGGGGACGGTGGCTCAAGCCTGTAATCTCAGCACTCTGGGAGGCCAAGGCAGGAAGACTGCTGGAGCCCTGGAGTTGGAGACCGGCCTAGGCAACACAGCAAGAACTCTACAAAAAATAAAAAATTAGCCGGGCAAGGTGACACATGCCTATAGTCACAGCTACTCGGGAGTCTGAGATGGAAGGACAGCCTGAGCACCCAGGAGGTTGAGGCTGTAGCAAGCAGTGATTGTGCCACAGTGAGACCTCAACTCCAAAAAAAAAAAAAAAAAAAAAAGATTATTCTTGGTTTGAGAGTATGCCAAAATTTTAAAGGTGAACTTTTTCTCCTTTAATTTTGGGTTTTTGATTTGCATTCTACAAATATTTCTGATTGGGAGAAGAGAATAATTAGGAGAAAGAAGGGAATAGATTCCCTCATGATAGCACATCCAATCCTTTATTCCTTATTAAAATAAAATTTAAACAATGTTACCCAGAGTCATGAACAATTTCTCCTCTGTACTTTCAATGTAGACCCAGCAGTTGCTTCAAATGGGGTCGTTTCCAGCAGCACAGGTGTCTCTCTGGAGATAGCCCCAGGAATATCTTGTACGTATTCATACTTTAAAACAGGCTCATAACATCTTAGAGGAATCTAAGGAACACCTCTTGGTGTCAGATGGATAGGGCTGAGCTCAGCACGAGGGCTGGCAGCTTATAACAGAAACATCCTAAATTCATATGACATCTTTATAGATCATATTTTTAACCTTAATGGTAACATAAAATAATGGCATTAGTGGGAGGTTAGACAAGTGGGAAAAATGCAGATTTGGCTTTCTGGCTTAAAAATAACCAACATAACTTTTCCCCCTGCAGACTATCATCTCAGGCATTAAAATTCCTCCACTTTTGTGATCATTGGCTCTTGGAATTGCTATAAAAATAAATCAATAAGGCAACTTCTTTCCCAGGCTGTCTAGATTCACTGTCACTGTCCAATCATCCAATTTGAACTAATCCCAAAATAATAATTGCAGGTATCCATCAGGATAGAATCACCATGTTATTTAAAAAAAAAAAAAAAAACTCATCTTTTGAAGAGATCTGTTTTTCTCTCTCAACGGAGGGCCCAGGCCTGGCTAGGAATCATTAGCCACTGAATGGATATAAGAAATTCAAACATATTATGAAAATCTTTGAATAATTCAGTTAACAAGTCAGTCAGCCGTAAGAGGCAAATGCCCAAGAAATCAGGTTTCATTAGCCGGCTGCTGGCTGCATGGAGGACTGCCCTAAGGATTCTGAGTACTAAATAATATCTCCTGTGTCCAGCCCTCTCTACCACAGCACACCATGAGCTTCTCTAAATGTTAGAACATTGGGGAAAGCGGGGGCAAGATAGGGCATGAGTATCTAGTGTCTACACTGCTCCAGACCCCACACCAGACACACATACATTATTTTATGTAATCCTCATAATAAGCCATGTTAGCTGTTACCTTTCCATTTTCCCACCTTACAAACGAGATTCTTGAAGCTTAGAGCTGTCCAGGGTCACACAGCTAATGCATGGTGAATAACAGATGTGAACACAGGTCTGTCTAACTATATACGCCACCCACCAGCTCTGTCTCTATGGGTGCTCTCCCCAGCCCATGCCACCTTTTAGTCAGCAAGTTGAAAGTTGAGAAACTGGAAATGGAGAATCTGGACAATGAAGCAGTATGAAATATCAGTCAACAACTTGGTCGTCAGAAAAAGCAGAGAGTGCCACCAAGCAATGCTAGACTCCTATATTTTGTGGGAAGGTGTTCTGAGACGAATCTGTGGACCATTCTTTCCTTTTTGCTTGGCCTGAGGATAAATGGCATTTGGCAAACTCCCAGCACCCAAAGGCCCAAGCACCTTTCAAACTTATCTGTCAGAGCACTTCCATTGTTTTATGGAAAATGCTTACCTTCTAGCATTTGCACTCAGCCATCTAATTAATACAGAAAAATAGATGCCTTCCATGTCAAGAATTACCCGCCATATACTTCCAATTGCTAAGCATATGCTGTTGGTTATTGAAAGTGATATTTACTTTGGTCCAGGCTAGGGTTTTCCCCAGGATTCAGATAATATCCCAACAATTGAGTCTGGAATGATAAATCTAATATACTTGATCAGACAGTCTCAATTTACATTTTCATCAAAATTGGTCATTCTAATAGCACTTATTCCCTCATTATCATCTTTAATGCCCCATACAAAGGTCCTTAACTCTGGCTATTAATCAGTAAATGTAAACTACATGGGAACAGATTTAGGAACAGATTGTGAGCCTTATAATAAAATCATTACAACCCTCTGTAGTCAGAAATGAATTTTTTGGTGTGTGAATGCAGTGCTTTGGGACCTCTGCATCCGAATGAGAGATGATTTGTCCTTATTCTGAAGAGATAAGGCGCTTCTTGGCAGTAATTGGGGCTTGTTGATGAAGGCTTTCAAGACGCACCATTAAGTGGAAGACTGCTTCTTACAGGGGCTTTCTTCCCTGCTGTTACATGTCGGGAAACTCTTCTGCCTCTAACACGTTTTTAGATGGGGATTGAAGACCTCATTCACAAGATCATCTAAGACTCGCAGAGCTGCTGCTTCCAGCTAGCAGAGCCTCAAATGGGAAAGGGGATGGGAACAGAAGTTGGGTATGAGGGCAGGCTGCAGGAACCAGAGCTCCCACTAGGTGTTTCTGAATAGCAGTTCTCTCTGCAGCATGAAGTAGCAGTAAAAATACAAAGTGGTGCTGCAACACCTACGAGGAGGGACTGTGGAACAGCGGGAAGGGTTTCATGCCAAACGTTTTGATTCTACCATATGAGACCCAGAATCCCCAAAGAAACTACTGTAAAGACGTGAGTGAGGCATACTTCTCATTTTCCCATGTTAGAAAGCATCTGGGGAGGTATACCCATTTTCTTGTGTTATAATAATACTGTGTTCCAAGTATGCCGAAGTTGCTTGCTTAATACAATATTACCTAATCATTTGTTTTGCATCTACAGGGTGGCCTTCCTGTTCTGGGCCAAGTTTGGGTAATCTCAGCTGGGGTCATTCACATGCACACAGTTAGCGAGAGTGTGGGCTGGGGGCTGGTTTTTCGAGAATGCCCTTTGCAAGGATGACTTGACTCTTTTATAAATCCAGAAGGCTCACCCAAGCATATTCTTTTTCTGTTTTTGTTTTAATTTTAAAGAAGTGGGGAACAATTCAAGGTTAGCTATACAAATGTTCATTATACAGGTACCCTTGTTAATAAGGTGTGCCCCTCCCTCCCCCAGCAGATTCCCACTACTGCCAATCTTTTTCTTACAGTATTACGATAATTGTTCAAGGTCTGCTTATGAGTGAAAACATGAGATTCTCAGTTCTTTGTTTCTGTGTAGATCGCTCAGTATTATAGACTCTAAGTCCATCCAGGTTGCTGTCAAGTTCATGATTTTGTCCTTCTTTATGGCTGCGTAATATTCCCTTGTGTATATGTACCACTTTTTAAAAATCCAGACCTCCTTCAAGAGATAGTACGATTAGTTCCATGTTCTTGCTATTGTGAACAATGCTGCAATAAACATACGTGTGCAGGTATCTTTTTCATGGAGTGATTTGAGTTCCTCTGGGTATATTCACAGTAGGGGGAGAGCGGGGTCATATGGAAGGTTGATTTTTAGATCTTTTAGGAATTGCCACTGTTTTCCAGAGGTTGCACTAGTTTACACTCCCACCAACAGTGTAGAAATGTTCCCTTTCCATCACATCCTCTCCAGCATCTGTTGTTTTTTGAGTTATTGACGAAGCCATCCTGACTGGAGTTAGGTGGTATCTCAGGGTAGTTTTAATTTCCAAGCATATTCATAAGAGAACAAGCAGAAACTCTCAAATGCCTTTCGAGACTCTGCTTGAGTCACAGTTGCTAAATCGAATCACTGGCCAAAGCAAAGCACGTGATCAAGGCCACTGTAGAGTGAGGAGGAGTTACAAACTCACAGGAAGAAAGTATGGATAGATGAACTGGGGCCCTTAGTGCACTCAATTCAGCAGAAGAGTCCTTTAGGGACAGATTCGAAACAGAATCTGTTAACTCGGGGTTCTCTACGACTATCCTCTAGGTAAAAATAAGCCTTCATTAACCCATACAAATCAGCTAAATAAATGGGAATGGCACCGGGGGTTATTTAATCTTATCTTTATAGATGTGACTTCATTAGACTATGCCAAGTTTATTATATATTGGCAAGGGTACGAGCTGAGAAGAATGTGGCTAATAAGTAATTTAATCTGCCAGGGATCTGGACTGCTAAATGCTAAAAATATGCATTGCTGAAGGTTACAGCATTCAAAATCGCCAACCAAGTCAGGAAAACTGAAGCCAGAGGTTGGCATAGCAAAATTTCCCATGGTATTTGTGATTACAAATTAGGCTATTAAATGAATAGCTTACTATAATGATATAAAAGTGGCAAAGTTAACGTCCCCCTAAGGACTTTCAGTTCTGCAGTTCTTGACTCTTGTGGGCTTAAATTTGTAACCTATCATTGCACTCAAGTAGCTTTTGCATTTAATTATTTTGGGAGACAGAGTTAAGAGGGAAGGATGGAAGGAGGGAGAGAGAGAGAAAAATAAATGAGCCATCACTTCTCAAAGCTCACTTTCTTACAGCTGATGTTGCCTGCCTCATTCCCTATTCACGGGTTCATTCCCTATTCCCTACAGGAAGCAGGTAAGACCAGCCCCCTTTCTGCTTCTCCAGTTCTCCACCTGAAGGACAGGCAAAGAAATCTATGACAGTTCCAGGCTCTGGGTTGACATATCAAGAGGCCTTCTCACCCCCTAAATAATCAGCCACATCTTGCTGTTTTTCAAGTCCAGTTATGAATTTATTTACACTGTGCATTTCAACTCCAAATCCAAATTGAGCATGCCCAAATTCCCATCTGAAGTGGTTGTTTACATGGCAATTCTAAAATAGGAAGTGTCTTTGAATGGTGGTTTTATAAATCGTGTTCTTGATTTTCTCTCCCCTTCTCTTCTCTTCCCTGGCCAAAGGATCAAAGCCAAAGCCTAGGAAACACCACTCAAGTCACTCATTGCTTAAGACATTCCTTTGCTCCAAGAATTGTCAATTGTCCTATAGGAGCAGCAGGTGGAAATCCACCATGGAAAATGTGAATGACATTGCTTTCTGAGAGATAATCCTTTCCAAGGTCCCACCTTCCCTCAACTTCCTGTAATGCCAAGAGTATTGGAATAATTATTTGGAACATAAAAGGAAAAAAAATTATGGGAACTGATTTTAATTTAAAGTCCATCCCACTCAGAACATTTGGTATGAACTGGATGGTTTCCTAGCTCCTGAGGTTAGAGACATGATGAAACAAAGACGCTGCCTTGAGGATCTCACTGTCAAATGAC
Organism: Carlito syrichta; assembly: GCF_000164805.1. NCBI lineage: Eukaryota > Metazoa > Chordata > Mammalia > Primates > Tarsiidae > Carlito > Carlito syrichta. The sequence goes on from NW_007111498.1 coordinate 22,297, forward strand.
AATTCGGAGTGTTTAAAAGGTAACTAGGACATCATTAGAGGGATTGTTCACCAGATTCTTAGCAGAGGCCCAGGTGGAAAGAAAGCAGCCAGCCCTGTGGAAGACAAAAAATCAAGAGAATCTACCATCCCTGCTGCACCCTAATTGAAGATGGAGAGTGGTAGACAGACCATCTTCCCCATATGTGACAGCCAGCCAAGTGTGTAACCTTGGTGAAACCAGGTTATGCAAACTGGGGCAGTTACTTTACTGTTCTAATCTCAGTTTCCTCATAGGTAAAATGGGATTAATGGGAGACACAACCCCATACAGGTTTTGTGGGGAATAAACGATCTACGTAAAGTGCCTAGCAGCGTCTGTCACATAGTAATCACTGGATAAACCTTAAGTATTATTATTATTGAAGTCAGTGCCGCAGGGTACGATCCTAGCATGTTGAAAGTGGTATCTCATGTAATACTCACCCCCTGGCAGATGAGGAAACTAAGGCACAGAGGCGTTAATAAGATTTGAAACTCAAGCCGGGCTCGGTGGCTCAGCCTGTAATCCCGCACCTTTGGGAGGCTGAGGTGAGTGGATTGCTTGAGCCCGCGGGTTCGAGATCCGCCTGGGCAGTGAGACCTCATCTCTACAATAAATCAAAAAATCAGTCGGGCGTGGTAGCGCATGCCTGTAATTCCAGCTACTTGGACGGCTGAGGCGGAAGGATCACCAGAGCCCAGCAGGTCAAGGCTGCGGTGGCCGGGAGCGGCCACTGCACTCCAGTCTGGGCGACCGAGTGAGACTCTATCTCAAAAAAAAAAAAAAAAAAGATTTGAAACTCAGTCTAACTTCAGCGCCCTCATTCTGCACTTAAGCATAGTATGGTGGGGTTAAATGGTTCCATAACCATAATGACTTTAGAGCTGCATCTCTCTTCCCAGCCCATGCTACCTTACAGTCAGCAAGTTGAAAGCTGAGGCACAGTGAATGGGTATGAAGCGCAAGTTCACGACTTGGTTGTATGAAGCACTTACATACAACCAGGCACAGAAATTAGAAATGACAGCAGTCTGGAACCACTTAGTGTTAGGGTAAATAAACTGCATCATTCAATGGCACTTAAGGGTAACACTATATAAGAAGACAATGCAGCAGGGAGAATTGTAATATAGTAAATGATTCTAAGCCATCAAGAGAAAGTCAAATAATGTTCAGTTTTCTGTTTAATAAGTGAGAGAAGTGTGGGATATTTTAAAGAAATTCTATCAAAAGTAGAACATTTTTCAAAATTTTTAATAATCAGTGAAATAAATTTCACTTATATACATAAAAATCTTATTCCTAATTCATGATACATAAAGTTATAACAATCAAATTACAGACAGTCCCTGACTTAAGATAATTCAACTTACAACTTTTCCACTCTAAATCAGGGAGCCTCTGGACTTATGATTTTTCAACTTTATAATGAATTTATCCAGTTATTAAGTGCACTTTCAACTTATGATATTTTCCACGTAAATGATGAGTTTATCAGAATGTAGGCCCACCATAAGTCAAGGAGTATCTGTAAAGGATTCACAAATTCTTTAAAAATCCTCTAGTTCTACTCCTACATTTTTCAAGTAAGGAAACAGACACAGACAGGTTAATTGACCTGCCCAAAATCACATGGATCATTAGTCTGGAGAGTCTAGTGAGATGAAGAAATGAATAGACAATAAATAAGGCTGGAGCTAGAAGCTGGGTGTGACGGTTTGGCATTGCCACAGTGAGGAGCTTGCAACTCATCCGCGAGCTGGCTTTCACTGTGCGTCTCATCAGCTTAAAAATTACATATGCAAACGTAATTTGTACTTATTACATACGTCTGCTATTATCATCAGCTAATATCTCAAGGCATAGATTACACTGCAGGAGAGGTTCTTTGTTAACAATTAAAATAATCTTCTTGATAATTTCTCTTTGGCTGACTCTTTGTCAGATGTAATTAGGTTACGATTGTTTCTGTCCCATAATATGGCTGATAAAGAGCTTGTACTCAAAGAAGGCAAAGGTCCAGCTCTGCCATAGTCTTATCATTTCTTTTTAAGTCACTTGCCCATTTTTCTGGGAGTTCATTTGATTAAAATTGGATGACATAATCTGAAAGCCCAGTTTAGCAGACTCACAAGGACACTGCAATCTACTGTTCTGTGTTGTGGAATTCTCTTTTTCTTGGTTCTCTCAACTCCAGACACGACACATGCACAGAGTTCAGGTCATTATCCCTCCCTATATTAAATGAAAATTGCTTAATTCTTTAGAAACGCACATGTGTGTCCATCCCCATGATTTTTCCTATAAACCTATCAGGTCATCTTGTGCATTCTCCTTGGAGGACATTACTATGTGCGATGGTGGTACAACATGGAAGACTTCACGATTTAAAGGATAAAAGGTCACTGATGACAATTACAAAGAAGGACTTCCAATAATGGAGGCAGGGAGACCAGCTAGGTAGCTTTAGCAAAGGACAAAGTGAAAAAAAAGGATTGGGCTAAGGATAAAAAAGATAACAAAAAGAAAAAGATGCATTCTAAAAACATTGAAAAATGGAGATGGCAGGTCGCATGAATTTGGGTGTGAGAGAAAAAAAAAAAAAAATCAAGTGTGACTCCAAGTTTTCTTCCATAAAGGGTCAAGTTATCAAATAAACAGCGACAGCAACACTGGCAAAGGTATCTGTAACCGGCTATGTGTTAACACAGTAACTTTCAAAGCTTTCAAGGCTTTTACATCCCATCTCCTTTTTTAGAATTCATCCATTTATTATCTCTGATAATAAAGTCAAGGCAAACTCAGAGAGGCTTATTCTTTACATTTACATGAGAAGCAACCAAAACCCCCGCTTTATACCCATCAATCAGCACAAACTAGCTCTTTCCGCCCCCCACCCCCCCGTAGAGAGATTTAAACCATGAGACACAATCAGATGAACAGATGAGCCTCTCAATCAGTATCAGTATCTTAACTGCCACAGACACAACCAGCCATGGTGATACATTATACATTTTCCGTGTTGTGTGTGGCTGCCTGGTTTGTCAGAACTCAAATTTCTTTAGCACTTAAACTGCTGTCAGCCCAATAATGTTATTCATTGTTAGCAATGACTCCCTGAGCTATATCACAAACACAGGACATGATGCATACAGTTCCAGGAAGGAACTGGCAGGATAATATCTTCCTCTACCCTGTGAGCAATTACCTACTTTCCCTTTATTTTCTTTCATTTCTTTCCCTGTGACACACAATGGGCACAGTTAACATACAGTTGTGCTGAGTTATGACACTTTAGATATGTTCATCTTAGGAATGTTAAGTGCTGATACTAAACCTTATACATTCAGCTCTGCTATATCAAAGTGAGATGAAAATGGGGAAGCAGTATTTTTCTTTAGGTGTTATTATATTAAATTATATCATATCACACTATAGATCATAGTTTTATATAATTATATTAATTGCTAAATGGAAACAAGATCTAACACCTCTCACCTTAGAAGAGGCATGGAGCTACTTAGAAGACTGTCATAGCCCCAGACAGGAAGAACAAAGGGGAACATTGCTATTCTACTATTCCTGTAATTTTGCAACCACATTAAATATGACTTTCACTCTCTTAGAAGTATTGGGAAGCAGTCTTTTATCCTCTTCACCTCTAGCTGTGAAGTCGAGTGATTCATCTAATTAGTGAGATAGCGCAAATGTGACATTAGCACATAGGTATCTATTGCACAGAGTTAAAAAAAAATTATGATTTGCATATGCCTGTGACCTCCTATTCTGATGTTTTCCATGCTTGACATGAAGCCTCAGTGCACCTGCCGGGGTAATGATCTTAGTTTTCCATACATGCTAGTCCAGAAGTCCAAACGTCGAGTAGGGTAGAAGTATCTGGAAGCCCATTTTGGCATCAGGTCCGGTAAAGAAGGCTGCTACTTTTACATTATTATCGTCGACACATGCAATAGCAGAGCCAGGTAGTGAATGATGGCAGTTCAGTAAAATAAGAGAAGGCAAGGCAACACAGGAATGAGGCTACCAGAAACACTAAGCAAAGTTTTTATGCATGCCAGTGTTTTTCAAACTTAAGTGAGCAACAGAATCACCTAGAAAGTTTTTCATAATGCAGACTTCTGGGCCCCATCCTCAGAGTTTCAGTAGGTCTGAGATCGGGCCCAAGAATTTGCTCCAACAATCACCCAGGTGTTGCTGATTCTGCCAGCCCTTGAGCAACTGGAGAAGCCCTTGAGCACTTTAAAGCACTGATCTATGCAATCCTGGATACCTGACTAGCAAGAAAAATGAGTCCCAAGAAAGGCAGACCCAGATGTTCCATTCCCCCAAGAGAGAGGTATCAGGTACAGAAAATCTCTTCCTAACACCAACCAGTGTGAATGTGTGTGTGCAAGAAAGATGGTATCTAGAAGACTGCATCAATGGCCCAATTCTTCAGCCCTCTCTGTCTACACCTGCTTTCCTATGTGATTTCACAACTCCTCCTCCTAAAAGGAGGAAGTTTCAAAGAAAACAAATAAATTGTACCACCAAGTGAGTTGCATCTGTTTATAAGGAAGGACATTTCCCTACCCTTTGGCTTTTGGTTTGACCATGCGACTCACTTTGACCAAAAAAATATTAGCAAGTGTGCATTATGACCAAAGACATGAAAGTCCTTGCATGACTGGCCTTCTCTCTTGTGCGTCTATTGTTATATGTCCCTGCAGACCCGCTGGAACCAGCAAGAAGATGAGAGATTTGGAGAGTATGTTCTAACTACCCGTGCTAAGCCCAGCTTTCATCAGCCAGTATCCACCAGACTCCCAGACATCTGATTGAGTTCAGCCAAGAGCAACAGAATCACCCCAAGCTCAGTTTCATCAGTCAACTTTCAATGGTCGTATGGATCTTTAAGAATAAATACTTGTAGCCTGAGCCACCAACTTTGGCATGGCGTTCATGCAGCATGTGTGGCAACAACAACAAACCTATGCCATATCCATTAGGTTGCCTTTGGTAGCTAGAATTTGGAGAATACCAGAAGATGTAGATGTGAATTCTGAAGAGACTTGTAAGGTTGACAGGCACAATTTTTTGTAGTCACATGTTAGGAGACTTTAGGAATTGAAAAGCCATTTTAGGGCAATCCTAGACCCACTTCTGTGATTTTTAGATTGTAAAACTGAGGCTCAAAGAAAATGAGTGGTCTATCCATGGTAACAAAGTATCAACAACAGGCTGGAACAAGGTTTCCAACTTCTAGGCCTGAGTTTCACTTGCAGACTATGGTTTATCCCTTGTCTCCTGAAAGAAAATGTAAGCCTTTAAAAATAACTGCCTGATCTTGGACTTCCAAGTACTGAGAAAAACAAAATACTGCCAACTTAGTTACCCAGTGTGTTCCCACTCCCCTTCCTTTCCTCAAGCCTATAAAACATTTGCTATTAGGATTATCAAGAGCTGAGATTCATATTTTTAGGATAATGTATTGTATGTACAATGGACAGTAATTGTGACCAACAAGAACAGCAATAATTCTCTTCAAAGAAAACAAATAAATTATACCATCAGGTGAGTTGCATTTGTTTATAAGGGATAAAACCATATGCAATATGTTTTGCTAATTTCTTCCTTATTTATGCTTTGTTTCTCCAGAAACATTGAAAATAAACTACTGTATATTATTTTCATAAGAATTACTTTAAAAAAAAAAAAAACCTATGAGTTGGTTGGTTTGATTTTGCTTTTGTTTTCCTTGAGAGGTATGGAATCGAGGGCCCTAGTTCTTTTAGGCTGACCTATGACCATTTTCACACCATTGGTAGTACTGCCCTTCCAACAGGGCCTAAAATACACAGGACCCGGTTGGCCATACACTGACACTTTTTGGAGACATTGGTCCCCAAATATTAAAGTAATTGAGATCATAAACATGTCTCTGGTACCAATAGATGCAAGGTATAGAGATCATGAACATAGAATCAAAAGGCCTGCAGTCTTCACTTAATAATAAATAATTATAGCTGTCACATTTAAGGATTTACTCCAAAGGTGCACTGTGAAAGGCACTTTTCATACATTATACACAAACATTTCTTTGTTCCCCCCACATACATTATATGAAAACATTATCTTAAGTATTTTGATCTCCTTTGTACAAATGCAGAAACTGAGATTAAGTAATGCCCAAGATCACAGAAAGAATAAATGGCAGACAATTCAAACCCAGGTCACTTCTAACCCTCAGGCTACACTAACTACCTGGCCGTGACCACCTGGGATGATTCTGCATGATTTGAACAAGTACAAATTGTCTCCCTAAAGTAATTTCCTTACCTGAGCCTGTGACAATAACTGTTCCCACCTCGAAGGATTTTCAGGAGGATTACATATGCGGAAAGGCTTCTTAAACTACAAAGTGTTAACCTGTGGAGGGTTGGAAAAATCAGGATTCTCCTATGGTCTGCTCATCCTGTAGTGCAGGACAGAGTCAGGGCCCTTGTCCAGGACTTGATATTGCATGAATTAGTGCTAACTGGTCATTGAACAAGAAGGGTGTGGAAGTGAGTTAAGATGGTCTGTTGTCATGGTAAGTGTAGTTGCATCTGGACACCTGGGTGCTGCCTTCAGTTCTGTTACTAACTAGAGATTTGAACTGATGCAGCCTCACTAGGCTGACAGAAAACCTGGAGACAACTATTTAAAGCAGGACATCCACGGTAGACACCTGGCATTCCAGTTCACCTTCACAGAACTCGAAAAAATGAAAACAAGGAGGAACTTTGGTGACCACAGGCTAACTCAACCTCCTCTTCTCAGATTCCACACAGGAGGCATCAGTGGCCCTGAAATTTAGTGTTCTGCATCAGTTCAAATCTCTAATTAGTAACAGAACTGAAGGTAGCACCCAGGTGTCCAGATGCAACTACACTTACCATGACAACAGACCATCTTAACTCACTTCCACACCATTCCCATCTCTTAACTCACTTCCACGCCCTTCTTGTTCAATGACCAGTTAGCACTAATTCATGCAATATCAAGTCCTGATCTAATTCCATGGAAAAATCACTAACATAGAACTAAATCAAGTATCCAGTGCAAAGTTCAATATTCTAGAACGACCTAGTGTTTCCAAACTGAAAAAAATAGGCAAAATATAGTTTAATGAGAAATAGCATTTGTTTTCTCTTTATTTGTCTCTGTAGACAGAGTGTTTTTTTATGCACAGTCTGAATATGATGCTTTCCAGTTTTGTTTGGTTTTTTTTTCACTCCCCTCAGTAATACTTCTGGCTATTCAAATCAAACCTCATAGTTATATGGGAGGTCCAGGAAGAGAGTAATGCTTTGGGAGAAAACATGAAAAGTCTCAGGCAATTGCCTTTTTCTAAAGCTCGGAGGCAATCTTGGCCAAGTACCCAGCCCACCTGCCCCCAGAGGGCTGTGAACAGTCCTAACATCCAGTTCAATTTATACTTTGCCAAACAGCTTTGGCACATCTGTGCTGAGAATGAGATCCAAGAGTTTCAGACAATATGCTCTCTCGAGCTCCATCATATCCCACATTTTATTTTATTTATAAATGGACAAGCGATTTATGGCTGCAGTGTTAAATTCAAAGAAGGGGTTGTGCACTTGGCATTTATAGCAGGTCAGGCAGTGGCACACTACCACAAACAATAATACGAGAAAACAAAGGGTCAGGGTTGTGCAGAGGTTTCTGTGTGTGTGTGTGTGTGTGTGTGTGTGTGTGTGTGTGTGTGTGTGTGTGTGTTTTCTATTATATACAGGATTAATAATAAACTCAGTGGGGCCTTCCCATAATGTATGCTCTGTTCAAAGTCAGCATGGTCTGGCAATAATCTGCCCACCCTCAACTGTGGCAGGGAAATATCCATTAACAATAGGTTTTGAATGAGGAAATTTAATATGGTGGGGGATATCTAAAGAAAAAAAAATTTAGATGTATAACCTTTTTTTTCTTACTTGAGGGTTTTTCCACTTAGTTTCTTTTCCTGACATCCATCCAAAGTTGTATAGGAGTTAAAAATAAATGAAGTAATTAGCAGAATCAAGGATACCTAGAGTTCTGCTAAATAAAATGTTACCACTCCCCCATACACACACCCCTGTGAGTTTAAAAAAAAAAAATGCTGAATCTGGAGCCAGTCGCTTGCTACTACACTAACCTTCTCAACGAATCTTGACAAAAGACAACAGTATTTTTTTTGACAGACCTAATTTTTAGAGAAGTTTTAGGTCACAGTAAAACTGAGCAGAAAGCAAAGAGAGTTCTCATATAGCCATTTCCTCCACACAGGCACAACCTATCCCTCTATCAACAGCCCACACCAGAGTGGTACATGTTACAACTGATGAACCTACACTGACCCACCATTATCACCCAAAGTTCATAGTTCACATTAGGGCTTATTCTTGATGCTGTGTACTCTGTAGTTTTGACAAATGTGTAATGACATGTATCTACCATTGTACTATCGTACAGAATGGATTCACTGCCCTAAAAATCCTCTGTGCTTTTATTCATCCTTCCTTCCCACCCATCTCCTGAAAACAACTGATCTGTTTTATCATTTCCATAGCTTGGGCTTTTCCAGAATGTCGTATAGTTGAAATCATACAGTATGTAGCCTTTCCACATTGGCTTCTTTCACTTAGTAATATGCTTTAAGTTTCCTTTTTATCATTTTATGGCTAGGTAGCGCATTTATTTTTAGTAATAAATGAAATTCCATTGTTGAGACATATCATTTTATCCCCTCACCCATTGAAGGCCATCTTTCTTGCTTTCAAGTTTTGTCAATTATAAATAAAGCTGATATCAACATATACGCACAAGTTTCTCTGAGAACACAAGTTTTAAGTCAACTGCAAAAATGCAAAGGAACAAGATTTCTGGATCATACAGTAAGACAATGTTTAGTTTTGTCAAAAACTGCCTTCCAAAGTGAAACAATCTGTCAGAGTGACTGTACCATTTTGCATTCCTACCAACGATGAGAGTTCCTATTGCTCCACATACTCACCAGCATGTGGTATGTTTTGGATTTTGATCATTTTAATAGGTATATAGTATTATCTTTAATTTGAAACTTCCTAATGACATATGATGTGGATCATCTTTTTATGTCTACTTGTCACGTGTATATGTTTTATGGCAAAATGTCTGTTCAGTTATTTTGCTTCTTTTTAATTGGATTATTCATTTTCCTATTGTTGAGTTGTAAGAGTTCTTTGTTTATTTTTAATAACAGTCCCGGATCTCATCAAGCTCGGAGAGACAGATGCCCCTCCCCCCACACTGGAACATGCACAGACACGTCAGATCTGAGTGGGAGACAACAGCGGCAGCAAGCCAGTTGAGTCCAGATCTGATCCACCCTCTTCCCACAGTAGTCTGTGGGGCGTCTGGCCCTGAGAGCAACCCTATCAGCCTAAGCTGAAAGCAGAGGGGAAAGGCTGGAAATCAGAGCTGAAAGGAAGTTGAAGTTATAGCAACAGCCTCGGAGTGAGTTTTTTTTTATTTTTATTTTTTGTCTTTTTTTGTTTGTTTTGCTTGTTTTTTTATTTGTTTTTGCTTAGGTTTTTTTTTTTCTTTCCTCTTCTCTCTGTTTTTGATTAAGTTCTTGTACTTGCTTTGCTTCTATTATTTTATTGCATTTTTTTTTAGACTTCCTGTTTGTGTATGGGTATTTTTGAGGGAAAGTACATCAATGGGGGGTTTTGTCAGTTTGTGTGCTTGTATGATTGTATGTTTTTTACCTTTTCTGTGTTTGTGTCTCTATTCATTTGTTAGTTGGTATGCCCATCTGTTTTCCCTCTCCTTCTCTCTCTCCACCTTCCTCTCAGCCCCCTCCATCCTTTTTCCATTCTTTTCCTTTTTCTTACTGCATTTTGCTTTGAGAGGGCAAATCTATACTCCCACTACATGGACAGATTGTAAGGCAGTGGGAAATGGGTCCCTGGGGGCCCATAAATCTGTCGGTGGATACTGGGATCTGCGGATAGTTTCTGAGTCACAGTTTCCCCCTCAATTAAATCTCAAAACTGCAAAAAGTACAGCTCCCCACCCATAGCCCAGCTTCAGAATTGACCAAAGCCAGAGAATCCACATAAGAAAGAATAGGAGATTGAGCAAACAGAAGTAAAAGCTGCCCCCTGCCCCAGCCCCGATCCCAGAAAAACAGAATTAAAGAAGAGGTTAAAAAAAAAAAAAAAAAAAGACGGAGGAAAATCTACACAAATGAAGAAAAACCAAAGGAGGAATATGAGTCTCACACAGACCCCAGGAAGGTCAGTCACTGAGAATACAGACTTCGGAACACAAACAAGGAAGAGCCCCCAGAATGACTGGTCTCAAACTACAAACACAGATATCAAGACATTAATAAAGAGAACAAATACAATTGAGGAGAGACAAGAGGAAAGAATGGAGGAGTTGACAACTGAGATAACAGCAATAAAGAACACAATGAATGAAATAAATAACAAACTGATAAGCATGGAAAGCAGAATTAACCAAGCATAAGAAAGAATCTTGGAGCTTGAGAACCAAAATATGGAACTAACCCAAACTTAAAAACATTGAAGAGATGTTTAAAAAGACAGAACAAAACATCTAAGAGATGAGTGATTATTTCAAGAAGCTGAACCTAAGATTAATTGTAAATCCTGGGGCAAATAGAGAGACAGAGACCACCATGGAACAAACATTCCATGAAATTATCCAAGAAAACTTCCCTCATCTCATCAGTGACATGACCATTCAAACACAAGAGATTCAGAGAACCCCTGCAAGACAATAAATGAGAAGAACAAGTCCTAGACACATGGTAATTCACCTTCACAAAGTAGGTATAAATGAAAAAATCTTAAAGGCAGCAAGAGAAAAAGGTTAGACTACCTACCGGGGAAGACCAATTAGAATAGCAGCAGACTTATCTACAGAAACAAACACTTCAGGCTAGGAGAGCTTGGAGCCCAATCTTCAAAGTTCTCAAAGATAAACAGTTTCAACCAAGAATTGCCTATCCAACACCCAACTAAGTTAAGCTTCATCAGTGATGGAGAATCAAAATTCTTCTTAGACATTCAACCCCTACAAGCTTATGCTGCCTCCAGACCAGCTCTACAAGAAATAATTAAGAAGCTATTAAACACAGAAGAAAGAATAAAAAGATGACAGTGCCCTTCCCAAGAATGCAGGGAAAAGCTTGAAAGCACACATGAATCAACCCCGAAGTTACAAGAAGGACAACAAGCAAACATCAGCACCAATAACAAACTCTGTAAGAACCTCATGACAGGGATAAACTCTCACATCTCAATAATTAGCCTGAATGTGAATGAACTAAATGTACCATTGAAAAGACATAGAATGGAAAAATGGATAAAATATCATAAGACAACAATATATTGTCTCCAAGAGACTCATCTCACCAGAAAGGACACTCACAGACCCAAAGTAAGAGGATGGAAAACAAAATTTTAGATAAACGGAACACAAAAGAAAATAGGAGTCACAATCTTAATATCAGACAAAATACCATTTAAACTAACAAAAATTTAAAAAGATATGGAAGGTCACTACATAATGATAAAAGGGTCAATCCATCAACAAGAAATATCCATCCTAAACACATGTACACCCAACATAGGAGCACCAAAAAGCAGCTTCTAGGTAAACGTAAAACAGATACTGACTCTAACACTATCATAGCTGGTGACTTAAATAGCCCACTCCCAATCCTAGACATCAAGTCAAAAAAATCAACAAGGAGATCCAGAACCTCAACTCGACGCTTGACCAAATGAACTTAATTGATACTTACAGAACACTCCACCAAACAACCACAGAATATACATTCTACACATCACCACATAGAACATACTCTAAGATAACAGCTGGGCCAACATGGAAATCAAAACAGAGACTAAGATACCTGGAAGCAAATGAAAATGAAGAAACATCTTACCAAAACCTCTGGGCTGTCACAAAATCAGTACTAAGATGGGAATTCATATCTCTACAAACACACATGAAAAAAATGGAAAGTTCACACATTAACAGCCTAACAAATCACCTAAGAAAGTTGGAAAAGCAAAACCACCAAAACTCTAACTTCAACAGAAGAATCCAGATTACCAAAATAAAAGCCCAAATTCGGGATATAGAAGACAAAAAGATAACACCAAAAAAATCAGTGAAATAAAAAGCTGGTTCTTTGAAAGAATAAACAAGATTGATGAACCCCTAGACAGACTGACCAAGAAAAAGAGAGAAAAATAAGTGCAAAAGATCAAGTCACAACTGGCCCCAAAGAAATACAAAAGATTTTCAGAAACTACTACATATACTTATATGGAAACAAACTTGAAAAGCTAGAGGAAACGGAGGAATTTCTGACATCACACAACCTCTGCAGGTTGAAACAAGAAATTGACCAATAACAATCCAAGAAATTGGCTATGTCATAAAAAAACTACCTACACACACATACACACACACACACACACACACACACACAAAACCCTGGACCAGATGGCATTCCAGCAGAATTCTACAAAACATACAAGGAGGAACTGATACTAATCCTACTGGAAGTATTCCAGGCAATTGAGAAAGATGGAACTCTCCCCAAATCATTTTATGAAGCTAACATCACATCGATACCCAAAACAGGTAATGATCCAACAAAGAAAGAAAACTACAGGCCAATATCCTTGATGAACATAGATGCTAAAATTCTCAACAAGATCCTAGCAAACCGGATCCAACAACACATCTCAAAAATCATCCACTACAACCAAAGTAGGCTTCATTCCCAGGATGCATGGTTGATTCAACATTCGCAAGACTATAAACGTAATTAAATACACCAACAAATGTAAAAGCAAAAACCACATGATTATATCATTAGATGCAGAAAAAAGCTTTAGATAAAATCCACCACCCCTTCTTGATAAAAACCCTCAAACATCTAGGCATAGATGGAACATACCTCAAAATAGTAAGAGCCATCTACGAGAAACCCACAGCCAGCACAGTGCTAAACAGAAATTGGAACCATTTCCCCTGAAAACCAGAACAAGACAAGGTTCCCCACTCTCAACCCTCCTGTTCAACATAGTTTTAGAAGTCCTAGCTAGAGAAATCAGACAAAAGAAGGAGATCAGGAAGACAGGAAAAGAGGAAAAGAGAAAGTCAAGTCATCCCTCTTTGCAGACAACATGATTCTTTATCTTGAAAACCCAATAGAATCTGTCAAAAACTTCCTTTCACTGATAAAGGACTTCAGCAAAGTCTCAGGGTATAAAATAACAGTGAAAAGGACAGTCATATTTCTATACACCAACAATAAACAAACAGAAACACCAATAAAAAGCACAACCCCATTCACAATAGCCACAAAAAACATGAAATATCTTGGCATCTCCCTAACCAGAGACGTGAAAGACCTTTACAACAAAAACTACACTGCTCAAAGAAATCAAAAATGACGCAAACACAAGGAAAAATATGCCATGGATTAGAAGAATCAACATTGTTAAGATGTCCATCCTACCCAAAGCAATCTACAGATTTAACCCAATACCCATTAACTTACCTGCAGCATTCATCTCAGACCTGGAAATGACAATACAGGAATTTATATGAAAACATAAACAACCTCGAGTAGCCAAAACAATCCCCAGCAAAAAAAACCAAAAAAACAAAGTGGGAGATATCGCACTTCCAGACTTTAAACTTTATTATAAAGCTACAATAATCAAAACAGTGGTGTTGGTACAAGAACAGGCATACAGACCAATGAGATAGGATAGAGATTCTGGAAGCAAAGCCTCAATTTCTCCACCAACTCATCTTCGACAAAGCCTCCACCACCAACCTCTGGAGAGAGGAGAACCTATTCAGTAATTGGTGCTGGGAAAACTGGCTGACCACATGCAGAAAATTAAAACAAGACCCCTACCTTCCACCATACACACACACAAAAAAACTCTAAATGGAACAAAGAGCTAAATGTAAAACCTCAAACTATACGAACCTTAGAAAATGCAGGAGACACCCTTATGGAAATTGGAACTGGCAACCAATTCCTGATCAAAACCCTAAGTGCCCATGCCATAAGAGATAATATAGACAAGTGGGGCCTCATCAAACTAATGAGCTTCTGCAAAGCAAAAGAAACCATCAAGAGAGCAGGGAGACAGCCCATAGACTGGGAAAAAATATCTGCCAACTCTATGTCTGACAAAGGCCTAACATCTAGAATCACGAGGAACTCAAACGTGCCAAAAAGAAGAAGAAAAAAAAATAGCTCCATTACAAAGTGGGCAAAAGATATGAATAACACTTCTCAAAAGAAGACATACGAGCAGCAAACAGGTACATGAGAAAATGCTCAGCCTTACTAGTCATCAAAAAAATGCAAATTAAAACCACACTGAGATACCACCTAATTCCAGTCAGGATGGCCATCATCAATAACTCAAAAACAACAGATGCTGGAGAGGATGTGGGGAAAGGGGAACACTTCTACACTGTTGGTGGGAGTGTAAACTAGTGCAACCTCTGTGGAAAGCAGTGTGGCGATTCCTAAAAGCTCTAAAAATCGACCTCCCATATGACCCCGCAATCTTCCTACTGGGAATATACCCTGAAGAACTCAAATCACTCTATCAAAAAGAACACGTATGTTTATTGCAGCATTGTTCACAGTAACAAAAACATGGGACTAACTGTGCTGCCCATCGAAAAAGGACTGGATTAAAAAAATGTGGTACATATACATGATGGAATACTATACAGCCATTAAGAAGGACAAAACTATGAACTTCACAGCAACTTGGATGGACTTAGAGTCTATAACACTGAGTGATCTATCACAGAAACAAAGAACCGAGTATTGCATGCTCTCACTCATAAGCGGATCTTGAACAATTATCATAATACTAAAGAAAAGGATTGGCAGTAGCGGGAAACTGCCAGGGGCGGGGGTGAGGCAGGATTGGCAGTCGTGGGAATCTGCTGGGGGAGGCACACCTCATTAACACGGTTACCTGCATAAGGAACATTTGTATACCTAACCCTGAATTGTACCCCACATCTTTAAAATACAAATTTTTTGAAAAATAAATAACATTCCCTTATCAGGTATGTCTTTTGCAAATAATTTCTTCTAGTCTGCGGCTTGTCTTCTCATTCTCTTGACAATATGTTTTTTATCTGAAGCAGTCATGTCCTTTTGAGTTAGGATGTTATACAAGAAAACAGTTGCAGACAAGCTGCTTATTTTTCTGAGCCTCAGTGTACTTAGTTGTGAGGAATAAAATAATCAAGCATATAAATGCTGGCAGATGATTACAGAAGCATTTGCAGAAGTAGGTCCTTAGATGCTTAAAAGAAGTGACAAAATCACTTTAGAAAAATGCATCCCAGCCGGGCTCGGTGGCTCAGCCTGTAATTCCGCACTTTGGGAGGCTGAGGTAAGTGGATTGCCTGAGCCTGTGGGTTCGACACCCACCTGGGAAACTTGGCAAGACCTCATCTCTACAATAAATCAAAAAATCAGCCGGGCGTGGTAGCGCGTGCATGTAATTCTGGCTACCCAGAAGGCTGAGGCAGAAGGATCGCCGGAGCCCAGCAGGTCGAAGCTGCAGTGACCAGGAGTCACCACTGCACTCCAGTCTGGGTGACGGAGTGAGACTCTGACTCAGTAAAAAAAAGAAAAATGCATCCCAGCCTTAGCACTCTGTACTGCAATTTCTCAAGTGCCTGCTCCCACACAGTACAATGAGCTTCATGGGTACATGGACCATGTCTACTTTGCTCTGTATTTCTGGAGTCAAGGATAGTTATCTGGCTGAATAGTATGCACTTAAATAAGAGATGAGCTGACATTCAATTGGCCTCCTGCCTCAGAGAATCTATTGTACCACAAAGGACCTCAGCTTTCCCCAAACAGCAGATGAAGATCATGCTCTATACTTTTCCAGGGCTCCTATATGTATCCCACATTGCACATGAGAGACATCTATAAAAGATATCAACTCTTTGGGGTGCCCAAATTTTGCTTTATGTTAGTTGATGCATAAGTTCATAGCATTTGTTTGGGGCATGGCAACACTGTGGTGCTGGGAGTTTACCATTTGTCATTTGGAGTGTGCTTGTGAATATGCCTTGCATTTTTCAGATTTGAAGAAAGTTAGTGCTATTTGTGGGCTAAAGAAGACGGAGTGTCTAGTGGAAAAAAAACAAACACTTCTGACATATTCTCTGTTTGAGTTTAACAGAGAAGTAAAGACAGCGGAGGCAGCTTGAAACATTTGTGCCATGTCTGGGAAGCATGCCATGGGGAAAGCATGGCAAAAAAAAATGAAATGTGTTTGTCGTTTCACAGAGGGCCACAGTGACCTGAGTGATTCTCCACATTCAGGAAGACCATTGGACTTTGATGAAGATCGTTTAAAAGCTTTAATCCACAATGACCCAGGTCAGTCAATCCGAGAACTGGCAATATATGATGAACTGTTAACCATCATGTGACCAGTTAACCATCATGTGACATTTGCATTCCATGAGCAAGCAGAAAAACTCTATGAGCTTATGCATCAACCTAATAAGTTACTCTTCTCACCTTTTGATAAAGGACTCCATAATCTGGACCAGCACTTGGACTGTTCCTAAATAAATCAAGCAAACCTGATCCCCACACACATGAAGTCAGTGTGTGATTTGTATTCTGCATACTTCAAACTTTAATGTCAGCCCACATCTGATACCCTCTCCCTCTGTCTGCATGGGCCTGTTCCTCCTTTATTAAAGGAGATTTTTAAAAGGATCTCAGACTAGAAATAGAGCGAGGAAGCATAGAAGTTTGGAATTTCAACTGAAGAGAAAGACAGGAGATAAATACTCACTTCTGGGATTCCTCTTCAAAGCTACCAAAAGTAGATTCGTGATGCTGAAAACATGTGGGTGCTCCTTGTAGCAACAGCCGACCAGGTAAGGATCTAAATACAGGATTTGTGTTTATATTCAATATAATAAGCCTACACTATTTTTCTAGACCATGGACGTCAGTAACTGATGTCAGCTTTTTTCAACACATACACACATTCACATACTTTGCTCCAAGTTCTACAAGACCTGAAACCAGGAAGAGTATCTGCTCCAACTCTGTCAAGTCAGAACAAACAAGTCTGAGTGAGCTATTTTTTAACCATGGCCACAAAAGAATGCGAACTAAAATCATGAAAGCTCTAGGAAAAGATTTTTGATAGGCGCTCCACAGACAGAAAGATTTGTAACCATCAAAGCCTCTGAGGCTTGATAGATAGGTTACAACATATGTCAAACTGTATTCAGCAGTGTTTCATGAGTCATTTGGTTCAAATAGATTTGCATACACATTTTAATATTTTAAATTGTGCTTAGAAAAACAAGATTTTAATATGTAATTATCAGATTACATGAACTGAACTTCACCCGGATTTAACCAATACTTTCAGTTTAATCTACTTTTATTTTTTAAAGGTATCAAAAAAGCCTCCTTTACTTGCTTTGCATTTGCTATGCATTTTATGAACTTATAACTGTAGCATTAATGGGAAAAGTTATAGGTCTACACTCATCTTTTAAAAATTCACTCAGGCAAATAACTAGCGCATTATGGAATGTTCTGCTCAGTCCTGTAACAGGAAGGACTCGCACATGCCCATTTAGCATAAGTACTTGGCATAAACCAGTGTTCATTTATTCACTTATAATTGAACCAGTGACACATAGTATATTGCAGATAGCTTTCATGTTTACTATAAGTTGAGGGCTGACCTTTCTATTGAAGTTAAGAAATGCAAGCACTTATTAGATGTGGTTATGATTCAACTTTAAAACCAAACTTCTAAATTTCTGGGTCAGTTTACTTGAAGAATGTCTGAGCTGAATGTGTTGCTATTACAAAGAGTGACCATTACAACTATTTATCTGCATGAGTCATGAACTCCATGATATAACAGGCCAAACCAGCATCAGTTGGATGCTGAGTAATGTAAGGTTATAACTTTTAGTCACGACTTCTGATTTCAAATTTTGGTGTTGATTACAATAGCCTCATTATGTTCATGGATTGGCTTCTTAATAGTTAATGTTTTAAGTTTGACATTTAAAGTATTTTTATAGAATTAAAACCAATTTAAAGTAGTTTAGATTTTAGAACCCTATACCACAATTAAATGTTAGGAAATGTTTTTCGCTGCTAAAAAAATAAATAAATAAATCTATGGGGTGATTAAAAAAATAGTAACAGATTCGGATTCAAATTCTATTTCTATCATTTACAGTCTGCATAACATTAGACAAATTATTTAACCTCTCTAAATTTCTCCTTTGTGTGACAAATCAGGGCTCCTCTACCTGCCCACCCCCAGCCTCAGGATTACTCAAAATGTAAAAAAAAAAAAAAAAAAATGTTAAATAAGTAAGAAAAACTTAGAATAGGCTCAGAATTTTTCACAGTAATATTCAATGTCTACCAAATTCTAATGGAAATGGTGACCCGATATTTTATATCTTTGATTATATTATACAAGGAGGGATCCCCAAAAATGATTTATTAAAATATTGTGTATTTATTCTGACATTTTTAAACTTCAGTCACCTTCAAAGTAGTCTCCGTTTAATGGAATACACCTACTGAGTTTTTTTTTCACTGCTCAAAACAGTTTTTGAACTTGTCAATTTCGATGCTTTTAGTGTTTCTGTTTTTGTTTCACCTCTTCTAAATTGGCAAAACGTTTCCCTTCAAGAACTTATTTCATCGGGGAAATAAACAAAAAGCCAGTCGGAGCAAGATTGGGTGAATAGGGATGGTGGGGCATAGGGGTCACGCCATTCCGAGTCAAAAACTGCAGAACCCTAAGTGTGGTGTGGGCAGATGCACTGCCATGCTGGAAGAAACTGTTTGTCACAACCTAGGGTGTTTCTCCCACAAATCATGATGCACTGTACTACAAGAGGCCCAGCCTCCAAAAGATAATTCTGGTTTTTTTGGGGTCCCCACTTATATATAATTTATATTATATATAGATATATATTATGTAAATATTTATATATTTGATATAAAGATAGAAATTGCGTGAAGATATGCTAAAGCATTAAAGACAGACAGAGCTGTTGGCCAATACGGTAACCATCAGCCACATTTGGCTATTTATATTTCAGTCAACTAATTGAAATAAAATAAAACTTATCATTGTATTCCTTAGTCACATTAGCCACATTTACGTGTTCAACAGCCACATATGACTAGCAGCACAGACACAGAACACTCCTACCATAACAGAAATGTCTACTGATCAGTGCCATACTAGAGCATGAAAGAGATCAAATATGTGAATCTTAGAACACTTTATCCAGTTAGCCTAGAGATAAATCAAAAGAATGAACTCAGGGCAGGGTGCAGTGGCTCATGCCTATATTCTCATTGCTTTGGGAGGTAAACATGGGAGGATCTCTTGAGGCCAGGAGGTCAAGACCAACCTGGGAAACATAGCAAGACTCCTTCTCTACAAAAAAAAAAAAAAAAGCTTTAATACTGGGCATCAAAGCACAAGTCTATAGTTCCAGCTACTCAGGAGGCAAAAGTGGGAGGGTCACTTGAGCCTAGGGGTTCAAGGCCGCAGTGAACTATGATCACTCCACTGCACTCTAGCCTGGGTGACAGAGCAAGATCCTGTCTGAAAAACCAAACAAACAAAAACTCACATCTATGAAAAGTATGGCAACAGAATAGAATGCAAATATAACTGATGTCTAATCTCCTCATTCTTAAAGACAAAGTTGAAACATATAACTTAAAAAAAACACTACAAACAAAAACTCCAATCTCTTAGTCACTCCATATTGCTTTGATGAGATACTTTAAAAGGACACTATTTAGAAAGCTCCATATTTTGTTAAAGAGATATTTATCTAAAGTTTAACAATTACTTCAGTTTCATTTTGACTGCCTTTCTCCCTGAAACACAATGTCAGTATGTCTAGAATTATGTGTAATGTTAATAATAGTAATCTCTGGAATATGGAATTTTGAGAGTTTTTTAAATTTCTTTTTGTAGTTTTGATTGACATTTTTATAAGGAGCACTTATTTTTACAAAACCTATCAAATTATTTCTTAAATAGGTGCTTCAATAAAAATTTAAAAGAATATAGAAAAAACATAAAAATCAAGGTACATCACATAAGAGTACAAAATTAGAATCACTTTATGGTAATGAGAAAAAAATGTATGCATCTGGATAAGGATTAGAAGGCAACATCTAAAAAATAAAAAGTAGTCTTATTAAAGCTTTTTCTTCAAACTCTTGGTATAATTTCAGCAATATTGCCAGAAGTGCTTCAATGAAATCAATCATTCATACTCTTACTGGCATGGGAACTGAACTAATCACCTTGGCCTTTTACTGCAGGTAATCATCTGTAATAAAAGAGCTTGTTTAGGCTGAAGAAATAATGCCATGTTTCTAAGTCTGAGGGTTAAACGGACAGATTCTGGACTGCAGCTGTTCCTGGAATAAGCAGGTAGTCTTCTGTGAAGGGGCATCCTCAGTGTCCTCATTTTGCTAGATTGATACCACAGCTATAACAGATCCAGATGAGAAATAGGGGAGATGCCCACAGAATACAAGTCTATGACCTTTTGAATTATCTTCTAGATTCACCAACCAAAAGCATAAAGTTTCGAGTCAACATGGAAGGGTAATTATTAAGTTTCTGAAGATATGAAATGTGACTATACATGTTTATCACTGAGAGAAGTTTTAGATAATGTTTTGTTCATTATCTAGCCAAACTTTTGGAGATTTTAAGAACTTTAATAAGGGAAGAAACTTGTCAACACCATTCTCCATTAAATCCTCCCTTTGAATCTGCCTGGGGAAAGGGGGACACCTCATCAACAAGGGTACCCGCATTTGTATACCTAACCCTGAATTGTACCCCACATCTTTAAAATTAAAAAAGTCAAAGTTAACAAAAGATCCTCCCTTTATTCCTACGCTGTTTCCTAAACCTAGAATGATTTGCTACCATCTGTTCTGTTGATGTTCCTCAAGACCACCCAAAGTTCAAGGTCCAGGTCAATGCCACTTCATCCAGGTCAATGCCACTTCAGCCAGGAAGCCTTCCTTGTGTACCAGCTAGAAATAACCCTTCTTTCCTCGAATCTCCTATATCTCCTTAGTCCCTTATTAATTTACATGATGATTATTGTCATATGTATCTTACCTTCCCTAATGCATCATAAGAACGTAAAGGCAAGATTCAAGTCAGATTTACCCCTACATCTGACTCCTCTCATCTAGGGCCTAGGAGTGTGACTTGAACATAGAAACACTGTGTAAATGAAGCAATGAGACATTCACAAATATTTTCCAGGACCATTCATCTTGTAAGATACTCCTCAAAAGAAATGCAAATTAAAGCTACACTGAGATACCACCTAACTCCAGTCAGAATGACCATCATCAATAACTCAAAAAACAACAGATGCTGGAGAGGATGTGGTGAAAAGGGAACACTTCTACACTGTTGGTAGGAGTGTTAACTAGTACAGCCTCTGTGGAAAACAGTGTGGCGATTCCTAAAAGTTCTAAAAATCGACCTTCCATATGACCCCACAATTCCCCTACTGGGAATATACCCAGAAGAACTCAGGTCACTCTATAAAAAAGATACCTGCACATGTATGTTTATCGCAGTATTGTTCACAACAGCAAGAACATGGAACCAACAGTGCTGCCCATCAAAAGAGGACTGGATTAAAAAAATGTAGTACATATATACAATGGAATGTTACGCAGCCATAAAAAAAGAACAAAATCATGAACGTCGCAGCAACGTGGATGGAATTAGAGTTTATAATACTGAGTGGTCTCTCACAGAAACAAAGAGCTGAGTATCACATGTTCTCACTCATAAGCGGACCTTGAACAACTACTGTATTACTGTAGGAAAGGGATTGAAAATAGCGGGAAAATATGGGGAGAGGGTGGGGAGTGGGTAGCTGGGATTGACAGTAGTTGATATCCGCCTGGGGAAGCGGGGGCACACCTCATCAACAAGGATACCTGCACAATGGACATTTGTATACCTAACCCTGAATTGTACCCCACAATTTCAAAATAAAAATTAAAAGAGAAAAAAAAAAGATACTCCTCAAAAAATGTGTTCCGTGTTCAAGTAAGTTTTAGAAAAGCTGTATAATCTGTTCATAATGAATATTGAAATTTCTGAGACATCCAATGGCGAAGAAACTCATTTTACTCTATTCAACTCCACATTGGTCACAGAATCCTATTCTCTTCATTTCTTTCTTTGTCTTTTGTGTAAGACTTACACCATTAACAACCTCTGTTGGTCTCACTCATATTCCCTCAGCCCTCCTGGAGATCACCAGTGGATGCTTCCCTTGCATGCTAATGGCTTCTGCATCTCTCTGCCCAAAGGCATTATCTGGCCACTGGAGCATACTCCACCAGCTCACAGGAAGTTCCAGGAAGATGATACCTCTGGAGTAACCCATGAAAGACAGGAGTTGGTGAATAGCTACCCCAGCTCCCTTACCCTCTGGGCAATTCTGAGTTATGTTCTACCTAGTATCTTAAAGGATAATAAACAGGATTAAGTAAAACAAATCAAATGAGGCTAAAGATAGCACTTGTATTATTTGTTTAGAATGATGCTGCTGATGAAGTTTAAGTGGCTAAAGACTGAACAAAGTATGGCTGGAAATGACCTAATTATAGTCTCCTGAGGGTAAATGGACAGTTCAAGTTATATTTTAAAAATAGTTCTTACACCAATACTTATCTAAATATTGCCTTTACTCCTTGTCATTACAAGTCTCTTATTTTTTTATAACCTATTTGTCTCCTAAAGGAAACGAGAATGGCTGGCATGAAAATGTGAGCAAACCAAATGGAATTCTAATCAAACGTAATTATATTAAAAATCTTTGAAATTTTTCCACATACCTAAATTCTTAAACTCTCAGGACTTTTAGAGTCATGTAATACATTTTCTAGTTGTGTCATCCATAGAGACCCATCTATTACAGTATATCTTCACTAGAAAACCTTTTTTGATCTCAACCATATGTGATCTCTACCTTATTTAAGTTCTCATACCTTTTTAGGCAGATGTTAACATACTTAGCTTACTTATTGTCTCTTACCTAAATGTCAGCAAGTTGAGGTCAGAAACTATGTCAAATGCTGTTGTCTATGCTCCATCACCTCTCTCTCTTTTTATGTTGGAGTCTCATTCTAGTACCCAGGATTGTGCAGTGGCACAGTCAAATCACAGCTCACCACAGCCTCGACTTCCCGGGCTCAGGCAATCCTTCCACCACAGCCTCTTGAGTAGCTGGGATTAAAGGTGCCCACCACCACACCTGGTTAACTTTTTGTAGAGATGAGATCTTGCTATGTTGCCCAGGCTGGTCTCAAACTCCTGGGCTCTAGCTATTCTCCTGCTTCAACCTCCCAAAGTGCTGAGATTACAAGCATGAGCCACCATACCCAGCCTTCTATCACATCTCTTAGAGAAGAGCTACCCAATAAGCATTTTTTGAAATGCCACATCTTGGGAAAGACCAATTCACCTTTAGAGATGCTGAATAAGAAGAAAAAATGTTTTAAAAATATTCCTGCAGGCATCTTCCTAATCTAGAAGCAAAAATAAATGGACCTTTTTAATGAATGTTTATTTATGTAATTAAGATAGCCCTATGAAAAAGCCTAATCTATGCCAAGCTTTTCCTCCTGCTCTCTGTATTTTCTTAGTTCAGGTCTTCAGTGTTCCTAAGCTTTCTTTGCCGCCCAAGACCATATTATACATCTTCTTTGGGTAAACAGTCCCTTAAGCTTCTAACATTTTCCTGCTTCACCATAAGGTTGATCTGTTCTGTATTCTGCCCTTTTATCATTCCAATTTCTAATAGAGACAATATCACTTTTACCAAAAAAAAAGTATGGGGAGGTTAATGTGTTAGCTAACTAAAGCACGGTTATTTGCTGATAATATTCCTTATATAAGCTATTTAAATCTTATCCTTTATAAAGGTACTTGACCAAGATAATCATGTACTGAGACTGTCCACATAGGGAGATTTGACAGCTAAGTTTGTCCATGTACCTTAAACTCACATCAATTCAGGTATGACCATGTGTGGCCACGCAAATTATGCACTGCGTAACTTTTTGGTGCCATGCACAAAAGATACAAACTTAGTTGTACTCCCTGAGCTGCATAGTGTACAACTTGGACAGTCATACTTGGCAGTTCTTCACCAGATGAGCAGTTGCTCAGTTTTCCTGTGTGATAAATGGTTCTAACCACACTTTTTCTATCCCAGTTCCTAATTTCCAGTTCACTTTAGTTCAACTAGAGAGAAGTAAATGAATGTTTACAAATACTAAATATTTAGGCAATTCGCATTTCTTTCTACAAAAAATGAACCCAAGGAAGTCCATAATGACAATATGTAGACAAAATAAAAGCACATTGTTTTCCAGTCCCAGGTGCTAATGGTATTAAAATAGATGGAAGTTAGGTTTTCTGAAACTTCCCTTTGTAAAATTATTCTATTCACCTTAATTTGTGTTAGCCAGAATTCATTTTTTTTTCCTCACACGTGCATAGTCTCCAAAGAAATTTTGGTCTCTGAGATTTCTTCAAGGCCTTCTTTGGATCTTAGTGTCCTCCATTAGTATTTGCTAGAACAGTTATAACTATGCCATTTGAAATTCTCTTAGTGAGGGTGCCAGCAGGGCACTTGGCCTTTAAGAAGAACTTGATATTCAGCCTGACGAATGTAAATTTAGGAGTCGAATCCTCATTCCTTGCTGTACAGGGTCTAAAATCTCTCAGCGCTACAGCTGTGCCCAGCCCGTGTTTAAGTGGGCAAAAACTCCAACTAAAAAATCTGCCTTCTCCTATTTCTCTCCCACCTAGATTTAGTTCTCCACAGCTTATCCGAGCTCCAAATGAAAGTTTTAAATTCTAGGCACTGAAAGGTATTTGGACTCTGGCATGCTCCTTCCAACGCATTTCAACCAAGGAATCCCATTTAATTCCAAGTCAGTGAAATAAAAAGCTACATTGATTAAAACTCTAGAGGTTCAGATCAACTTTTAAGGAGGCACTGAATCTTTTTAACATCTGCTTCCTAACCAGCAAAGGTAATACATCTTTAAATAATTTGTAAGTGTGTTAGAACTGCCACACAGTTATTGAGAGCTCTCCTTCAGTAAATAGGGGCTGCAGGCTTCATATTTCAGACAGCTGTCACCCATTAAATATTTTAATATTGAGGGGAATTAACTTTCATATCAATAGCAATGAAAAAAAAAATTATCTTTGTAGCCAGGGCAGACGACGTCAGCGCATAACTTGTCATTTTCTAATTCAGCTGCTTCCATTTGCTTTGGAATTAGAACTAGACCTCAGAAACCAGAGCCACGGCATCCTCACACAAAAGCTGTTTCAAATTATGTGCAGCAAGTTTTTAAGCACATTAGCAACTAGAACAAGCTGTCCTCGTGCTAACTGGCCTTGCTTTGTTCTTGATGGTGGAAAATCTCGCTTTAACTGCCCTCTAATTTGTTGCAGAACGCTACTGCACCAGCAGCTGCCTTGGCACAGGATTAAACACACAAAAAAGCATTATTTTTCCACACAAATTATTAACAGTGCCAAAAGCCACAAAATCCTTTTTTTGAAAAAAAAAAATCTTTTTTTCCTCCCCATCCCCTTTATTTTCCCTCCCCTATAAAACAACCTGCAATGAATTACACCTCAGTGGGTTCTTTTGAGATACCCTCCCCTCCCACTTGCAGCATAAATGTTTAGAGAGGGTATTTCATTCTGTTTTTGATAAAACACAGAAGATTTAGAAACGGGGCAAAGGGGAACTTTAGGCTGCACATATAATAAGTATGTGAATGACTGAGGACTCTCGAAGAGCATATACACGGGACTATGGGGAAACCAGCTTGCCCGGTACCTCACAGGCTTGTTCAGGAGAAAATACACCAAGTAAGCCTCCCTCTGTTCTGATCTTGGTCTGATTACAGCTATTTCTGTGCAAGAGTTAAGCATCTTGCCAAGGGGAAGAAGCTGCTTGATGGCTGCTTCAGAAGAGAATTTATTAATGATGCCTCCAAATAATTGTTGAGAAGACAACTGTGCCTGGCTTCACTGTCTTTCTCATTCAGCGGGCTTGCCACAGCTTATTCTTTGTTTAATTACATTTGTTAGGGAATACCACGAGGACCTCTGAGGTCAATGCATTCCTGTGTCCTGGCTCTGAAAGGGGAGGTCATGGCTGATAACGCTTCTTTGCCTCAAGACCACTGCCTTTTTTAAAAAAAAAATACTGTGAGAGGTAAGAGCAGTTTAGGGATCCAGGGACAAGACCTCTGCCACCTTCTCATTATCCCTTTTGACAGGGAGAGTCCGACGTTTGATTAGGAGAAATAAAGTCCATCAGGTGACTTCAGTATCAGCTGGAAAAAGGACTCTGGAGTGGAGAGCAAAAACAACCTGGGACGGAAGTGACATTGATGATTTAGCTCTCGAGAGGCACCTACTCACTGCCTCTCTGATGACCAGTTCCCATCTTTGTCATGGCAAAGGTTGGCCCTGTAGTATTCTTGCACAGTTTTCTTCCTTTCACAAAGAAAACTCCAGGAATAGAGTGGGGTGGTGGCCGCTGTGATGAGCATAAAGTTCTGTCACACAGTTTTACTCTTCAAGGTTAAGAAGCTGAAAGATAAGAATCCCCCAAATCTCCATGAGAACTGACCATCACGAACATTTTCTGATCTGGGTTCAAAGCTACTGGCTGGCCTCCATCCACTTGCTCCCAGATGTGCCTCTCTCTTCAACTGTGCTGTCTTTTTGCATTCTTAATACTCACTCCCTTGATCAGTTATGTCGACTCTCAAAACTGGTCGGATGCAATGATTTGAAAAAAGCATGCATTCAAAGCTGCTTTTATTAAAAATTTCATTAAGGGATTTGCAACCTTCTCCTTTGCTTTCTGCTCCAGCTTCTCTCTGAGCTGCAAGTCAGAACATTCCACCCAGAGGCATTTACTGAAAATTCATCACACATCATCAGTTATTAAGCACACGACTCTCTGGGATTCAGGAAATAAACAGCCAAGAATTCTGAGCCACCCGTTTGTACCTTAAATTCGTATGGTCAAGCAAAAATGCCTGAAATTTAGGACCAAATCAAAGTCTGCTATATGTAAAGGACATAATTAAAGAGAAAACTCACGGTGTTACACAAATGCTTTATACTTGGGGTCCATTTTCTGACTTTCTCATCAACCATGTAGGCCATCTACAAAAGGCAGAAATTGGGATTTTCCAATAAGTGACTGTTTCAGTTCAATCCAGGTGTATGTATGTTGCTTTCGAGTTACTTCTCATACGTGTATTAAATGCCAATCCTATATATTTTTGTATTGTCTAAATGTATATTCATAGCAAATACTGTTTATTAACTATGTTTTCCTTATGAATCTTTTTAGCTATGCTGTTTACAGACTAAAAAATGAGAGATTGTGTCAAATGTCTGGTGTTCATGTAAATCAAATCTTAAATTCCTATTAGCTGCTTCTTTCCCTATCTACGTCTTCCCTGTCTCATCTTGTGTGTAATAGACGTCATTTTGCCTAGCAGAAGATGACCAGACATCACAGTGCTGGGCATTTCTCCTCTTCCAGATACTACTTCTCACCATGATTCTCAGTCAGGCTACAGAACCATGGTTCTTAGAGTCTGGTCCCTGAGCCAGCAACCTCAGTGTCACCTGGGAATTTGCTAGAAATGCAAATTCTCAGACCCCAAACTAGCCCTGCTGAATCAAACTCTGGGGGTAGGGCCCAGCAATCTGCATTTTAAGAAGCCCTCCGGATGATCCTAGATTTTGAGAATCATTGATCTAACTAACCAGCATGTCCCACTGGTAGACTCAGGCCATTTCACACTTGCCCACAACACTGCCAGTCTTCTACTGTCCTCTGGTTTTCTGAGCTCCCCACCAGGACCCCACAGAAGCAAGTCCTCTAAAAGTTGGACCTCATATTTCTAAAAGATCGCTTTCCCTCTGCCCTCCATCAAAATCTCTATCTTCATAGGAGACTTTTACGACCAGAAGAAGAAATTATTTAGCCCAAAGTAATGAATGTCTAATGATTAAATTATGATCCCTGCAATAGGTAAATGGGTGAGGAGAAAATTGTATCAGTGCTTCTCAGTATCTAATAAATCATATAAATAATCACTTAACATGGCCATATGGGAGAATTTGGGGACTGTGATAGATCCAGGTATTCTAACTCTTCATGACAGACCACTCATTTAAACTTCCTGAAACTCTCTAAAGATCAGTTTCCTCATCAAGAAAATAAGGCTCAAAATGTCTTCCTTGTAAAAGATTTGTGAGTCAATGAAAATTTCCCAAAAACATACTTAGTATTGCACAGAGGAGATGCTGAATAAGTAGAAAATCTACCCATGTAACGGAAAGAAGGTGACATTGGAATCAAAGGGACATGAGTTCCAATTCAAGACCTAGTATGACTCTGGGGAAATTAAATGCCTTCAGTTTCCTTCTCTGTTAAGTGGGGATAACACACTGTAGTTATTTTTTCCATTCTATTTATTGTACAAGGTTTTCAGAAGGCTTAAACAACCCTAGTCTAACCCTACATAAATTATGTGATACAAAAAAGATGCTCATCTCCTTTTTCCCAGTATGGGATAAGGAGAAAAAATGACAGGACAAAAGTCATTTATCTAAAACAAAACTGACCTGCATTTATGACCTGGTTATATTTTTCTTGTTGTGTTGTCTTGGATAAATTCTTCAATTACACTGAGCCCCAGCTTCCATATTTATTGAAAAATTATTCCCACTTTTTAAGGTTGTCGTAAGGTTTAAATGCAGTAATGAATGTGGGAAAAGAGAATAACATAGTGACTGGCTTGGAGTAGGCCTTCCATATTAGTGTTTTTTGTTACTACTCCTAATTACTATTATTATCATTATTATTATTGTCATTGTTATCATTAAATGGTGGCTATTTTACCAGGCATGGTGGTTTATGCCTGTAGTCCCAGCTACCCAGGAAGCTGAGGTGGGAGATAGCTTGAGGACAGGAGTTTAACATCAGCCTGGGCAACGTAGTAAGACTCTATCTCTAAAAAAATTCTTTAAAATTAGCCAGTTGTGGTGGCATGCACTTGTAGTTCAGCCACTTGAGAAGCTGAGGCAAGAGGATTACTTGAACCCAGATGTTCAAGGTTGTGGTAAGCTATGATTGTGCCATTGTACTCCAGCCAGGGGAACAGAGCAAGATTCCATCTATAAAAAAAGAGGAAAAAATGATGGCTATATCCTGATGGGGCTGATCTATCAAAAACCTAGGTGATAACTAGGTAGACAGTTATACAACCTTCTTTGTTCTCTATCAGGTTTCCAACTGAGAATTTGTGTTGTCCTTTTGAAGTGCACATATAACTTTTACCATCTTTTATTTAAAACTCACAATTTTATAGCAGCCTTTGCAAGGAATTTCCTCTTATTCTTCGTGATACATACAGGAATGAAAGGTCAGAGAAACTAAGCCACTTGCTTTTGTGCGTGTATCTCTACAACTTGAGAAAACAGACTAAGTTACCTTCTCTGACCCTCTGCCTTTTAGAAATAAACCATGTAGAAAAGAAGGAAAGAACTCTATGAGCTCTACCACATAAGCTCTACCACAACCCACCTCCAACTCATCCACCCCAAGTGCACAAAAGATTTCAATTCAACAGATATTTTTTGAGTACTAGGTGCCAGACACCACTGATTAGAACATGTGCTGGTTCATACCTGAATTCTCACACCTACTCACACTCAGAATATTCTGGGGTTTGTCATCTGATACTGTCAAGTTTTTGCCAACTTGTCTCAGATCATGAATAACCCTCAGGTACTTGCTCTGAATAGTTCCCAAAGTGACTGGGTAACCAGACCACGAACCAGACCATCCAACTGGGATGTAGGTTTGTTTTCTGACCTACAGAGTGCTTATATTCTTCAGAGAGTAAAGTTGACTCCCAGCTCTTCCCCCGAAGAATGATGTTCTTCTCTTAGGACCAAAGCTCAGGCTTTCCGGCACACTGAGTTTTTGTTACCAGGCTGCAGTCTCCAACCAAGACACTCAGTTCTGCGCTGCATCCGCCTTCAGTGGGTGTACAGGCATTAGACATCAGCTCGCTCATTCCAGTCTTGGTTTCCAGACTCCACGCCTCCAGTTCATACAGGAGGTTGAGAAAAATTCAAAAAAATTAAAGTTTGAAATGAGGATAACCCTGGAGACTGTTCTCAAATAGAGCTTGAGTCAGAGGTCTAAAACATCAGCATTTGGCATAGTACCTGCACTCAGTAGGTGTTTGAATCAATGAATGGGTGAAATAGCAAAGAAGTGAGTGAATAAACTAGTGCAGAAAAGCTTAAATAGTCACTTTAGGTAGTACCTACATAACATGGGAGGTGATAAACCTCACTCATCTGAGCTTTCTGGGTTCCCCAAACTGTCTGAGACCTTTCAAACTTATAATAATACTCAAATTCATTTGCCTAAAGGATTTTATTTTTATTGGGACTTCATTATAGATAAACACATAGGTTATCGATGAATAGATATTCATATTATGCCTTCCTTTAAAGCAACTCAGAGTATCATACATTTTAAAATTCATTACCAGCCGGGCTCGGTGGCTCAGCCTGTAATCCCGCACCTTTGGGAGGCTGAGGTGA